>NC_089275.1:47597531-47897531 GCF_963678975.1 Dysidea avara | reverse complement strand
TGCTATTGCAAGGAGTAGAGATGGGAGTTATCAGTGTACCCTTACATGTGGTTAGCCTACAGTCTGACATAGTTTCAGGTGTTGTTGCTGTAGGTTTACGCCCCTCCCTACCTGTTAAAGGAGTGTCAATGATACTGGGCAATGATTTGGCGGGGGACAAGGTCACAGGTGAACCACGAGTGTCGGAGGTTCCTTGTTCAATTACAGAAGAAGAGCAATTCAGTTGCTTCTTTCCTTCATGTGCTGTAACCCGAGCAATGGCAAAAGCGGCTGAGAAGGCTGCGGATGAGAACAACAGACCAGAGGAATTTTCCAATGGCTGTAGAGAAGAGTCAGTGGTTATTAATTCTGGAACCCCTTCCTCACACGGTGTGCCAGAAATGAACAGTCAACCAGGTTGTAATCACCCACTAGGGTTGTCTCCCTCGAGGTTAGTTGCAGAGCAAGAGAGAGACTTTGAGATTATGAACATTAAGAAGGGGGCATTAAGTGAGAGAGAAGCGGAGAAAGTTCCAGTTTGTTATTTTTTGAATAGTGGTAATGTTGTGATGAGGAAGTGGCGACCGCCGAATGTTCCGGCATCTAACGAATGGAGTGTGGTTTACCAGGTTGTGGTCCCACCACCCTATAGGAAAGACATTTTAGTTTTGGCTCACGATACACCTTTAGCAGGTCACCTTGGTATTGCGAAAACGTATCGTAAAGTGTTAGGTCACTTCTATTGGCCTGGGTTGCATGGTGACGTTAAGAAGTTTTGTAAAACATGTCATGTCTGTCAGCTCACAGGGAAACCCAATCAGCACCCATCAGTGTCTCCCCTTATTCCTATACCCGCTATGGAAGAACCCTTTAGTCGTATTATTGTGGATTGTGTGGGGCCGTTGCCCAAGACTCGTGCAGGAAATCAATACCTCCTTACCATTATGTGTGCTTCAACTCGGTTCCCGGAAGCCATTCCGTTGCGTAATATTAAAGCAGATAAGATTGTAAAGGCTTTAATAAAATTCTTTACATTTGTAGGGCTTCCGAAAGTGGTGCAGTCAGACCAAGGGTCTAACTTTATGTCTGGGTTGTTCCAGAGTGTTATGGTCCAACTGGGTATTCACCAAGTCAAATCCACAGCATATCACCCACAAAGCCAGGGGGCACTGGAAAGGTTTCACCAAACCTTGAAGTCAATGATGAGAGCCTATTGTATGACACAGAAGCATGACTGGGATGAGGGTATCCCTTTGCTGTTGTTTGCAGCCAGAGAGTCAGCACAGGAATCCTTAGGGTTTTCCCCATTTGAATTAGTTTTTGGTCATCTCCCTCGAGGTCCGCTTAAACTGCTTAAGGAATCTTGGCTAAACAGTGACAATGATTCGTCACACAGTGTTATCACACACATTACTGATGTGCGCGAGAGACTTAAGGTGGCTAATAAGTTAGCACAGAAAAACTTGAGATCCTCACAGAGTCGAATGAAACAGTGGTATGACAAAAAAGCCAGATCCCGCACCTTTCAACCAGGAGATCAAGTACTAGTCCTCCTACCTATACATGGTCAGCCATTACAGGCACGTTATTGTGGTCCGTACACCGTAGAACAGAAGGTGAACGATGTTGACTATTTGATTCAGACTCCTGGCCGGCGGAAGGAGAAGAGACTATGTCATGTGAACATGCTCAAGCCATACCATGGTAGAGAAGGTAACAACAATCCAGTGTCTGTTGTTTCGAATTGTGTTAGTGTTGGTAAGAAGGAGCTGAATGATAGGACACTGGAGGATGAGGAGATAGGAAGGAGCCTAAGGTTGAAGAATTCGGATGTGCTGTTGAATTTAGAGCAGAAGCTGAGCCACTTGCCACTACAGGAAAAGGAGGTGTTAACGAAGCTGATATGTGAGTTTACTGATTTGTTTCCTGATGTACCAGGGAAGACCACAGTTACAGTACATGATGTTGATGTGGGAGAAACATCCCCTATTAAGCAGCACCCTTACAGGGTTAACCCAGTGAAGTTAAAATTAATGAGGAATGAAATAGAGTATATGCTACGAAATGGAATTATTGAGCCTAGCCAAAGTCAGTGGAGCTCTCCTTGCGTTCTCGTGCCAAAGTCGGATGGCACATGTAGATTTTGCACTGACTTTCGTAAGTTGAATGGAGTTTCTAAGACGGATTCCTACCCAATTCCCAGGGTGGATGACTGTATTGACAGAATTGGTCATGCTAAATATGTTAGCACATTTGATTTACTGAAGGGGTACTGGCAAGTGCCATTAACCAGGCGAGCTCAAGAGTTGTCAGCGTTTGCAACCCCGGACGGTTTATTCCAATACTGTGTCATGCCCTTTGGCATGAAAAATGCACCAGCCACCTTCCAGCGAATGGTGAATGGTGTAATTCATGGGCTGGAGGGCTGTGATGCTTATATAGATGACCTGGTGATATATAGTGACAGCTGGGAAGATCATATACAGTTATTGCAGAAGTTCTTTAGCAGGTTGCGGGGTGCTCACCTTACAGTCAATCTGTCCAAGAGTGAGTTCTGTAGAGCACGAGTTAAGTTTTTGGGGCACATCGTTGGCCAGGGAGAAGTTGCTCCGGTAGTATCGAAAGTAGAGGCCATTTTGAAATTCCCTACCCCAGTAGACAAGCGTGAAATAATGCGGTTCTTAGGAATGGCGGGATACTACCGCAAGTTCTGCTATAACTTCTCCACCATTGCTGAACCACTTACCACTTTACTGCAGAAACAGAAGAAGTTTGTATGGAGTACAGAATGTCAGCATGCTTTTGAGAAGATTAAATCTTTGTTGTTGTCTGCACCTGTGTTAAAGGCCCCTGATTTTAAGAAGCCTTTTAAACTTCAAGTTGACGCCAGTGACATTGGCATTGGTGCAGTTTTATTACAAGAAGGATGTTGTAGCATTGATCACCCAGTATGTTACTTTTCGTACAAGTTTAACAAACACCAAGTTAATTATTCGACCACAGAGAAAGAGACATTGGCTCTTTTATTAGCGTTACAACATTTCGATGTGCATTTGGGCACCACCATAGCTCCAGTTGAAGTTTATACTGACCACAATCCTCTTGTGTTCATTGAGAAAATGAAAAACAAGAACCAGAGACTACTCCGGTGGAGTCTTGCGTTTCAAGAATACAATTTAAAGATCCGCCATATAAAAGGGCGTGATAATGTAATCGCTGATGCTCTGTCAAGAGCCACTGTTTAGTTGAACTGGACTCCTGTGCATTCACTCCCATGTTGTATTTATTAGGTTTTATTGGTCATTTCACTTTTGTTCTTGTAAGTCACAGGCATCATCCTTTTTGTAGGGGGGGAGTGTTATATTAGAATTAATATATGTCTGTACAATGCGCATGCGTGGAGAGTCCAAATAATAAGAGTTATTAAGTCGTTTGGTCGTCATCGTGCTCTGTCTAATCCGTCCTGTAACAATGGACAGTCATCCTAATGGAATAGGTGTAGAATAACGACATCCAGATGGATCAAACACATCTTCTGGCTATCTCCTACTCAGGTTGTAACTCTTATTGAGAATGTAAAGAAACTTATGTAAGTTTGTGTTGATGATGTGCAACTTTTTCTTCACTTTTATAATTACTCCATACTTGCACAGTTATTCCCAGTTCTGCAGATACCACTTGTATGTGATTGTGCACACCTTCACCTGTGAGACATGGTACAGCTTCTAGCCTTGCCCCAGGAGAATTTATCTGTGTAGACTCCTAACACCTGAGTAGCGCACAGGTGTCCTAGTGTTGGGTGATATTGCATTTTTAGTATTTGAAACCAAGTAATCTAGATTTTCGATTTAATCTTGATATTTGTAACAATATGTAAGTGATAGTTGTAATATGGTAAATACAGTATGTATAATACAATAGTAGCTAAAATAGTGAACATGTTGACCTCAGAGTTTAGCCAAAGATTATTTATCTGTAAAAATGTTTCCAGAAACACTAAATAAGATCAGGCTTCTGTAGATCCTTTGGCTTACTACCACCACCAGAACAAAACGAAAATAGGTCCAGGCAGGTAATTTAGTTTTCCCTGGCTTTAAAATTAAATTAACAGGATTACTCATAGATCTGGTAGCACTGTCTCCATCACGCTCATCTTCGCTACAGGCCATTTCACCTGCCACAAACTTACTACTGGCCATTTCACCTGCCATGCTCACTCCTTCCTGACCTTTACACCTGCCACACCCTGAGTACCAGCCATCACACCTGCCACTGGTTCAGCATTACAATGTGAAAACTACTACAGTGAAACCTGTGTTACGGTCACCTGGATTAAGCGGTCACCTCTGCATAACGGCCATGGACACGAGGTCCCAAATATTTTCCCATACAAATGTATGCATTGTTGTCTGCATTAAGCGGTCACCTGTCTAACGCGTATAACGGCCAACCAAGAATTCGCCTATGAATCACTGTATACATAACTTTCTCCTTCATATAGTGGTCGCTACCTTTTATGGTGGCTTGTTAAGCCAACTGTCTGGCACTACGGCACCGTTTCAATTAATGTACAATTATCACGCTTCCTGCCTTTCAATGAATACTATATAATCTATCAGGCTTCATTGCTTAAATGTATTCAATAGCTATAACCAACATTCATAACAAGCTCACCTTGTCCTTTCTGTACTAAAGTATTACTGCATTGCAGTTGGCGCGAGCCTCTTAATAATAATCACTCATTTATAACGGCCATAGCCACTAAAATGCTGCTGACCACCTTATACAGGTTTTCTCTATAACAGCCACCTGTATATAAAGGCCAGATATATCTGGTCCCAAGGTGACCATTATAGACAGGTTCCACTGTAGTAGACAAATTAAGTTGTTGGCACCCCAGCTGTACAAATTAAAGAAATCAATGTTGGCTACATGACAAGATGTACAATGGATTTGTGACAAATATCTAGATTAATTGAATAATCAACTAATCACCCAACACTAGTGTTGGTTCACTAGGTAGATGTGACCACACCACAGGCAGCTAAAGGCTTTGCTTTTTTGTGTTTGTGTGTGTTGTGTGTTCTTCTATAAATCAGTTTGTTTTCGTAAGGTGTCAGGATTCATGAAACAGGTTGTAAAAAAAATTTTTTTTTAACTTTGATGGTGATACAGAACACTATTACACACCTCTGGTAGGTCCCAATATATATAACTAAGGTGTATACTTCAATAAGTGGCGTAACTAGAACCAGACTGACACCAGGGCCTACTGCAATCAGTGGCGTAGCTAACCAGAAGGTGATGGGGTGACACACACCTCACACGGAACACTTAATGTCATGATCGTACAAAAAGGCTAATGACCCAATGATGGGCTAGCCAACATACGGTGTAGTATTAGCTAACTTATCATATCTAAGTAGCTGCTTTATTACAAATTACTATCTAATGTTATCACCGCAGACTGAGCTTCATCTCACTCTCACGTGTCTCACTGACTGTACTCCAACATATTCGTCCATGATCAAGTAGAGCTGTACATCACTGGCAGTATATTATAATGCATTATAGCTATTTACGTTATATACTCCTGGCCACACTGATTTTGTCCACTGAAATTACTGAATTATACCACTCCAGATTCCAGTTTGACTCCTTATGTCTATTTCCGAGTAATCCCTCTACTCTAATATATAGCAGACCAACTCTTTCAACAATTCATCGCCTCGTACTGTAGTGCAGTTTATCAGTGTTATCTCAAGCCTCAATTACAGAAGGTCAACTGCCTTTGTTTAAATCCACTATCACGTGAGTAAAAATAGAACCATAATTAGTAACTAATATTTTCGTTACTTGTTATCTCAAGCACGGACGATCCTTTTGTCAACTGTTGCATCACACGTTCGCTAAACGGAGTGAATAGAAGTGTTGAAGAGACTAGCACTGAAGAAGCTGGCACGTGGAAAAACTGAGCGTGTCTCCCCCCCCTTTGTTACGCCGTTGCTGAGTACAATGAGTGCTGGAAGTGTTGTCTGTTGTGGACAGGCAGAGTAGAGGAATAATTGGCTGGATTGGGCAGAGTTTGCCTCTCTGCCCACAGTTACTTTCTTTTATTCATTGGTAATTATTTATAAAATTAAAAAAAAAAAAAAGTTTGGTGACACCCAGGCCTAGGCTCGGGTAGGCCCGGGTTTAGTTACGCCACTGATATAACTAAGGTGTACACTTCAGTAAGACCACCTCATTATTGAGGCCACATTGTTTGGCCCCACAGGTAGTGCTATTAATGAGTTTCACTGTATGTGTGTGTGAAGTGGACTAGTCAACTACTAAACTGTAAAAGTGTATTGGCTTATGAGTGACCTGATGAAAAGTGGTGTACTTGTGATCATGTAAACCATAAAGTTAGTAACACCTTGTTAAGTGACAATATTCACATGTAGCAGACTTCAACCTGTTAAAACACTCTAATAGAACATACACAAATACAGAGTTTTTACATTCGAAAATTAAACCTTCAAAATTAATTTTACTGGCTATTCAAAAATTTTGCCTTTAAGATTAACTCATTATACAGTATGCAATACTCCTGGTAGTCAGTTTGATGAAACAAATACAATATAGCTGAGATTTTTAGGGGTAAAATTTTGCTGTTTGATGGTTTGGTAAATATCGGAAATATAATTATTTTGCTGAAACTTTTGTATTATGTATTTTATGCTACACTGTTTTAAGTGACAACAAACTACACAGTACATACATTGTGCAACCTTGTGTATATTTGTGGTATTGTGTGTATATTATAGTAGGGGCCACAAAGGAGTAGGCGTAGCCCATGAAAAGCATCACCCAAAAACCAGCCTAACTTTTCCCAGACGACGATGAGGCAGTATTGGTTAGGCAAAACAAAGCCCGAACAAGCCTTCAGATTGACCCAAAATGCTTTCAACTACTTGCTATGGAATTTTTTTTTAAAATTATTTAATGGAATTTTCTACTGACTGACACATGCTGACCACATGTGGTCTCCACAAAGCACCAACAAAATACCTTAATGTGTACAATGGTATAGAGTTCTTGATGTCAGCAGTAAGGTGTACTTGAACATGGACTTGACTCAAACTAACAGTAAACTGTCTTGACCATGTTGCTTTGTGTATTCTGAAATTCTAATTTTAGCAGCTACAATTAATTCACACACAACTATCAGTTGCCCTGACTGTTAGACATGAGGATACATGTAGTTTATAGACATAGCTGATATACTGGTAAAGCTAGCAGAATAAGTAACATAATACCATCTATGCTACATAACAGGTATTAGCCCATTCAATGAGGGTTAGACGCAGTTTAACCCAGGTTAACTGGCCGATCGTAGCCCGGTTCTTTAAAGTGTCACGGAGATAGAGGACGGAAATGGCGGCAGGCTATCCGGCATCACGTGCACGGAACAATAAGCATACACGAGCAGAAGTGCGAACTAGTTTTCTCCCACCTCTCCTCTCCCAGGGGTATGTCTGAATTCCAGTGTATTGTGCTTAGGCAATACACTGTGACTGGTGTTGGGTACAGTGGGCACTGACGCCCACGTGTCTCACCCAAGCCTACTGAGGTCACGTGAGCCGTTGGGGAGGCCGTGGGCATGCAGTAACGAGCAATCCCTTACCCAGCATGGGGGGCAAACCTAGGTAGGTAATGGGTGTCGTCGTAATGCGTAATCGTAGCCAGTTAAGATCCATTTAAGACTGTGATTATGTTTGTATAATTATAAGAAACAATTCACTGTAACCTGAAATGCCTGTGTTGTGGGGTGGCACCCAAATGAAGAGAATGTGATACTACAGAGCCTGAGGGTTTCTAAATTCCATAGAACCCTGTGTTTTGAAGTCTGACTTATTTAGACCACATGCAACCATCCTATATGGTAATCTCAAGTAGCATTCTTTGTTATTCAATTGAGACCCACAGGCTGTGGTCTTACTAATATCGTGTGAAGTTCTTTACCTATTGCTACAGTTTTACTGTTGGGATGATCACTGCTACTTGTGTGACAACGTCAAGGTCAGTGAATTGTTAGGTTGAAAATTTAGTATCTTAATTTTGTTTATAGTTTGTCTATTCCTTTTATTGTGGATAGTATACCATAACTGCATGGAATTTATCGTGCATTATGGTATCCACTATAGTTGAATCATACAACCAAAAATCAGTATTGCAATACCATTGTGGTACCTTGGCAGTATTAGTTACTCTATAGGTAGAATTAAAAAGTATCTTCAAATTGCAGTTGCTATTAAATTGTATTTTTTTATTTTGTGGAAATTTCTACTCAATTAATTAATGCCTTTAGCCATTGTAACTCAATAACAGATGAGATTATGTTATTTCACTGTTAAAATTATTTTATATAGCCTGATGGGTACATTTTGGCATACCACAGTACATATAATGCACACACCATGGACTTACCTTTAAGTTGTATCTTATTTCTTTTCTTGCCAGAGTAAAATGTTGACTTGTAGTAGTACATCTATGGCTTTGTGCTAAAATTCAGCTGTAGTTTTTAACCACATCTCCACCAGTTGAAGTAAGCAGATTGTTAGCTTCTTCATGTTTAGGACTGTGTATTGGGTAGAACATAACAGCATGTACATACCTTACAGTAGGTTCCTGGTAACATACATGTCACATGGTTAACATTTACAGTAGGGTAAGGAAAACTGTCCCAGGTAGTCTATTAGAGCAACCCATGGCCAGTTAGTGAAACCTTGACAGTGGAGTAGGATTACCTCAAATGTAGTCACAAGCAATAAAATTATGTAGATGTACATATGTGTATACAGTATTTGTATACAAATAATCATATGTGTGCAATATTAGGAAGGGGAATGCAAAAAACTTGTACGTCATGTGGGCAGAAATGCCACATCAGCCATGGCAAATGTAGTAAATGTAAAACGAAGTTTATTTCAAAAAAGAAGCAACCCGTGTCACCATCAAAACTACAACGGAAGCACATGGGTCCAATATGGAAAGGACTAATGTTGAAGGTTTGCAAGTGTTTCCAATTTCTACATTAGATGTTATTACATATCTGTCTGTCATGTCAAAATTGGCTCCTTAAAGGTGTTGGGACTGTTAAGCAAGCTCTGACATTAAAATTGTTGTTTCATGACACATTCACTAGGATTATTTTCCATGTGCATTGTGTGTAAGACAGAGTCTTTTATACGTATTTTATAATGGCGACCAATTAATTACATGTGTACATAACCATTGTATATGTGACTAGCATTGATGTAGGTGTGGTTACGTATAGCTACCACATTTTGTATGATTTTGGCATGAGACCAACAGCTACAAAAGTATGTAAAAGGAAGTTACAGTAACATATTACTATAATGGCTGCTATCAGAAGAAGTGTGGCTTTAAGCAATAAAGCAACTGTGCACTGTAGCTCTTAAGTTTAAGATTTCTAATCTACTGTGGCTATAATAAACATTGTGTGATCATTCATACATACATATGTGTCATCAAATACAATCATACACATATATGTGCATCATTTCATGTTTCCTGTGAATGTGATGTGTTGTAAAACATTTATGTAAGGAGCATTTTATTGTCCTCAATATGAGGAGCAGTATTTGTAAGGTCAATAACTTATGTGCATGATTTCCAATATACACGTAGGCTCTTCAGCTGCACAATGGTCAATATGACATAGCAATACTGGCGTACCATCACAATCGCAAACTGGACAATGTGATAACATTTGGGACACCTGGGACAGGGAATAATCTCTTAAATGATCATTCAGATGTTGTGGGCATGTTCTTATGATGAAAAATAGTAAGATGTGATATGTATATTAGTATGTACACTGTGGCACTGCATATGTGTATTTTCCATTCTTCTTATATAGTGGCTGGCAATGGACCGTCTACTTCTCAACAACCATAAGTATTTATGCTGATAATGACACTACATATTTACTTCAATATTACGTAGTGTCTGGTGATGGGATCCCTCCAAGGAATGGTAAGTATTTATGCCAGTAAAGACGCTACATAATTGTTTCAATATTATGTGGTATCTGGTGATGGACTGCCTCCAGTGAACGGTCAGTATTTACAAAGACACTAAGAATGGCTGGCTTTGAACTAGTGGTAAGTGTTTTCATATTTAAAAGGTAGTATACAACTTTAAAGGTACAAACACTGTAAACAGGAAAGCATATGTGACCAGATTTTACAAAACCGATCAAAATCGCACATCAGGCAAAATCAAATTAACACCACAAGTGGATAGCTACACTATCGTATTACTGTTGACACTCAGTACTACTCAAACTGCTTGAGTCTGGTTTTAACAGACGTCTTTTCTGGGTGGTGTGGATAGCTCGAATGGCAGTTTCTGGACCTGGCTTGGCAAAAATCAGTGGTTTACTGGTGATAATGTTGGCCAGACATTGTTTCTGTTGATTTTGCTACATATCAGTCACTAATTTAAGGAGCCAGCACAGCCCTGTATCTTGTGACTGGACTCCAATCGTGGTCTGCCTCCATTTTGAAGTCTATCTCGTGCCCCCACCATCCCCCACCCCTTTTGAGCACTCGTGATACTACTTTGCTCATCCAACTCCTCAGATTTTCTATATTATTTGGCAAGAAACTACAAGCAGCTACAAGTACTGGAAGTGGTCTGAAAGGTATGAAATAGATTGATGTGTTTTCTTTGTAAATTTCATACGCGTGCTTGCTATCCTTGGCTGACTTGAATTCTTATAACCGTTTATCTCAAAACTTCTAATGTGTGATTTGGATCATTTTTCCAAAATCCATTCACATAATAATTATAAGGTACAAGGTAGACTTTAAATTACAGCTCAAGCACCTATATAATGCTACTAAGCAGCAGATACTCAACAGGTTAATGACATATAATTTATATATCATCTTACCACTGCCTTCCTTGCCAGGGAAAAAAAGCAATAAAAAGTTAGCAGTTTTAAATCACACAACTGCATAGTTAGTTTACTGTGTGTATATTGTGCTCGTGTACAATGTACGTGTGTGAACGTGCAAAATGTACATCCTGCTATAACACTATCAGCAATGGTCTCCTAGCAACCACCTCGTTGCTATGTAAAATAGCAACCCTTAGTAACCACCTTGTTGCTATGGTAAAGGGTGCTATTCCTTGTAGTAAAACTCTAAACTCTATAGCTAGTTGTCAAGTAAGTAGAATCACAATAGCCAACATGGATAGATAATATGCAGCAGTATTGCAGATTATTTCTGCTAAGGCTAGTTCTGTTGGCTAATTATTTCAATGGTACATAATTATTTTTGTTAATTTTACTCAGTGACTGTCAATGTTGTGAGCACTACAAGAGGCTGGACAATGTCACAAGATCGAAGTATGTCATAATTGTGTACCACTTGTATGTATCATCCAATCATCATTCAGGTAAAAAGAGAAGATGTCGTTGTGGTCTGTGTGAGGGATGTAAAGCCAGTAACTGTAACATTTGTAAATATTGTAAAATACCAACACTAAAGAGGCATAAAACATGTATGTATGTTTTTAAGTTGATCAATTAAAGTTGACAAAATACAATATTCATTTAATACTTCTATAATGATTTGATTCAATGAAAATATAATTTAATTGTCAGTCTTGCTATCACTACTGCTGTATGCATAATCTGATTGTTCATATTCTAACTCTTCCTGCTCACGGAGATCTTCTACAGTTCTATCGTGGAATAACATTGCTCCTTCTTTCAACATTTCCACAGCTCCAGCTTTTGCTTTTCTTAGGATGGCAATTTTTCCCAGGAGAAATCTTCTCTACTCTTACACTGATATCAGCCAAGTGTAGTATCCTAAGTGTGATAATTATATAGATACAAGTGCATCATCATCAGTCATTTATACAAAACAAAAATTTTACGTGTTGTATAGTTAAGTATATACACATCATAGAATTTCTTCATATAAATTAAGCATTAATATAGAGTGCTATATGATGTACGAACCTCAAGTTCTACTATCACCGTCATCGTGCAATTGATCATGGTTAGTTTCAACTGTGCACAGCATACTTTCAGTCACTGCAAGTAACAACATAATTATATACATAATAGCATGGAGTAGTACACATGTATTATATGTTTATACGATTATAATAGCACAAATAATACTTATAATAATTCTAGACATTTCAAAAGTGTCTTGCTGAATTAATATCAGTAAATTCAATATTATACTTTTGGGACCTGCATGGTATTATGAGACTAAAATTTTTACTCTCACATCACTACAGATATGCGACCGGATTTGCGAAAAGGGGTCTTCCACACACATCCAATTAACCAACTTCGACAATTCATAACTTCAGACTAGAATAAGTTATTACCTTGAAAATTGGTCAGTAGTGACCACCAACATAGGTTATTGGATGGAGAAATTTCAGGTTTGCATCTGTCTTGAACACTAAGTTATGGTCTTCCACGTTCATACAATTGGATGTGTGTGGAAGATCTTTTATAATATTCACTAGCCATATCATGCCACAGGCTCCTTTTCACAAGTTGACTTCTAACTATGAAGATGTATGCCAGCCACTGGGCACCTTAAACTGCCACTAGCCAGCCGGTAGTTGCCAGATGTTTTTATAATGTACAGATGATCTTAAATAATCTTTACTAGACTACTGTTAATTAGACTCCGATCCATTGGCAAGGGTATGTACAAAAGTAATAAAGTCAGTCTTGCAATACAATAATTAGCTCATAAATGTGTACAAGTACTGTACCTTGAATATCGTGTGATAGGGATGGAATTATCACCCTATGATAGTAGTGTAGCCAATTCTTCATCTCCTGTAAAAGCTAAGTTCTTTCTTCCTTACGCCTCTTAAATTCATTAAATACATCTACTGCCTCTAACTTCTTTTGTGTTTCAACACTTCGACGCTGACCTAAGTGCAGTAAATGCATTCACCTTTATTATACAATAGAGTAGGTATACGCACACATTACATAACAGCACCACACTATGTTGAGCCAATTATTTTACATGCTATACTTATGTACTTTATTTAAGTACACAATTTAAAAAAAAATTATCAGTCAAATATTATATAAAAACAAACATAATTTTATCAAAATAATCTACTAAAATGTTTTATATAAGTCTACCAGCTGTAAAACTGTCACCCAGTGCCTTCATGCATACATTAAGCATCTATAAAATAATTATCGTACAGCTGGTGTTTAAGTCATTAGCTTTTGTAACAGTTATAGGACTTCTCAACTTATTGCAAAGATGTAAGTGGTAAAAATCAACAGTGACACACAGCTAGGAGGTGATTATTTGCTGCTGCAAGAGTACAACAACTAACAAGAGAATCTGTGTTCCCCAACCACTTACAATTTAGCCTGTTTGTGCCCCTCCCCTGGATACACCCCTACACAAGATATTCATTGCAGCAGTCAGTTATAATTACTATAAACCTAGAGAAAATTCCAGGACTATGACAGACAGGTGTGAGTATAATATGTCATACACAGACAGAATTTCAGACCATTGGTATCTGAAATTCTGTCTGCTACTTTCTGTATTTGTAACAAGGAAAGTAACTAATGTTTTACGTTTACAGAAGAAATAGCTTTCATAGCATCTGGGAATTATTGGATAGGTTAGATTTTGTATGAGTACATATATAGCTGGGTGCTCATACATCAGGGCGGAGGAAAGATAATGGCAGGGTAGTTTCTGCAGAGCATTAAGATGCACGGCAAGCTCTACACTGTAGTACACTGCACATCATATCTGTGTGAAAATCAATTTGGCGTTGTACTCAAAATGGTTCAGTGTATACAGACTCTCCTCAAAAGGCAGAAATTTTCAACAACTAATATTTCATCTGTTTTCAGTGACTAAAAATCAATACCAACAACCTAGGAATAATCTCACATTTTAGGCATTGCAACAGTCACTATTGACATGCATGAAGTAAAGATAACCTAGATCCTCACAAGGTAACTGGCCCAGATGCTGAAACTACTTAGCCCAGAGCTTTCCCCAGTACTCACAATAATTTTTTTCAAGCTTTTCTGTAGTAATGTCATGTACTACAGCAGATTGGAAAACAACAAACATCGTCTCTGATCATAAAAAAGGCAATCACAGCAATCCTAGCAATTGACGTCCCATACTACCAACCAGCTTACATTAGTTGTAAGCTCCTTGAACACATCATTGACATACAGACATTTCACTCCCACCCCATCCTACTGTACACATGGACACTTAGAAGAATTAATGTTTACGAAATTCTTTTTGTCCAAGTAATATAAAGCTGTGGAACTCTTTAGCAGAAGAAGTTGCAATCATTTCAGACTTTGATCAATTAAACACAGAATAAATGGACTGGTTTAATTATTTTTTGGACAATAATTCACTCTGTGCATACATGCTCGCCTAGCTGTGAGGCCTGCACAGTAATAATTATTTACACACAACCCACATTTCAAACTCATACAAGTGCACACATGCACGCACGCACGCACACACATACCAGCTTCCTGAAATACTGTTCCTCACATGCCATTTCCATTTCACTGAATTTTCCACCAGTGGATCTACAAAAAATGGTGTGCATTAAATAAAAACAATCTTGTATCTGACCCATACCTTATGCTTCCTCCACTACCAGTTCCCTGTAATATAAAATAACAGTGAACACTCTGCAGGCAAGTACACTGTATGCGGTCATTCTATCGCTACAACACGTATTCACAGCTACTACCAGTACACTGTAGCGTATTCAACAGTACCTTCACTGAAGCATTGGAGAACATCATCACTGAAGCATTGGAGAACATCATCACTCCATAATAGCCCAACCTGGTGATCCTTGACAACCTCGACATGATGCTTGACATGGTGGCTGGAGTTACTATACAAAAATAACGAGGCACAAAGAGGTACACATATAAAGAGGTACACCAACTATCTGTTGTAAACGTTTTGTGCTTTGGATTGTTAAGTTCATGTAAATTGTACCAGATGATATAGAACATTTTGGTTTAAAATTTTGTATACTCGTGATGTCACCAAGGTAAAGAGTAAACTGTGCTTTCTTGATTAATTAGATAGTTTTGGAGATGTTGAACATGTTTAACTGTTCACCCAGTAGGTAAGTGTCACTACAAATTGAACTACGTAGTCTGTTGTGATGATCAAATGATTAAGAGATGTGTCATTTCATCTACCTTAATAATTACTATCTTAATAGGAACCATCTGTCAGCCTATGAAACAGTTAACACTTGCCATTAACTCTAACACAAGAAATAGCCATGGTCTTGCAGCAAATGATACGAGTCAAAGGTACATGTAGCAAAGAACATTTGCATCTCCTTAGAAACACATTCAATTGCCATGTTCCTGTACCAGGCAATCATGGTACCAGCTGAATTCAGCCAGAAGCTTGGCAAATATGTGATTAATTTAGATGTGACAATAAAACCATATTAGGTGTAACAGATCCGCACTGTATCCCAGCAGAACAATTTCATAGGAAAAGGAAATGTGTAGAGATCAGTTTGGTCAAATTGTAGCTATTAGTTCAAAACTAGTTAACACAATTACAATATGAGTGTTTATCCAATACCACATAAGCACACAGCCACATATCCAGCCATTCCAGGTTAACCAGACCTCTATGAAGCTCATGGCCTCTTCTATGCTGGACTTGCTTCTGAGCTTAGAAAACACAGCCATCAAAAGCAAACTACTTGAACTAACTGATTATTGTCTACTGAATATCACTTTCAAGTCTTGCTGGATGCTTTTTTCCAATCCCTGGGTATAATCCCATACAAGCAGCTTTGGCTAAACTTGTACAGTTTGATAAAATCCCTGTGTTATAAAGTCCTTTCATTTTAACCAGTTGTGAGCCCTGAATACGTAGCTCATAACCCAACCCAATTTGTATATATACTTAAGCACGTGCATGGGCAAACATCAAAGGAATAAGAGTGATACTATTTCCATACAACACTGAAAGGAAAATACAGCACTGTTGATCATGTGTGTAACATTTTAATAGCCAAAACGATGCTATTGTTTATTTTATGACCAAACTTGTACTATACAGACACTTACTGATTGTCTGATGGTTGAAAACTGATGCAATTTGACTCTACAAAATGGACGCTCCAAACAAAGATGACCAGAAAGCATTTTAAAACAGTTAAAGCACCACCACACTTGTGCAACATGAAAAAACAGCACTCTGGTGGTCTTGAGCCAAATACAGCACTCGGCTTCACCTCGTACTGCATTAGTATCTCGTCCACAGGCTTGTGCCATTTTTTCCATATTGCATGTGAGATGGTATTTTGATTGTATGTATATATTTCTCTTTCCTGCTCTGATGGGATACAACACAAATCTCCTATGCCTGATACTCTAAACATCTCATTCTGTCAATGACATCTTAATCACTCACTTACTTGCCAAGTCTCTGGCCGAATACCAGCTAATGCCTGGACTCGAACCTGGACGCCGTGTTCTCAGAGTGTGCAGCACCTCATCCAGCCCTAACTTTCGTGTTGAAGCTCGCAGACCTGTACTCATGATGATATTATATATGTGCTAATCATAGGTAATGTATACCATACCTCTTAATACTTCAACCAGTTGGAGGCATTTATCACTTCGCCAGTTCGTCACGATCGAACAACCTTGAGTCCGAGCTTGAGTCACAACTCCAGCCCACAATCACATATTCATGTATCTATGACGACGTCTACAGCTTATCTCAGGACTGCTGCAGGGGCAGCTGGGTCTGCGAATGATAAAGTTGCCACCGATTTCCCCTCCTCCAGGACTATATTTCTCAGTCTGCGAGGCATAGGAGTATAGTCCATCGCCTACCTCCTCAGTGTATATAGAGGATGACAGTTTTCATCATGAAATTTAATGAGGGAGGGGTGTATTCAAGGCAATGCCTTGTTGGCTTTTACTGTTTGTACTTTATAAGAATACCCTTCCTTCTGCAATTGATGATGTATTGTTCTAATATGCACATGACACCAGAAATATTGTGTGCCGTTCACTGTACAGTTCTTTGGGTGATGCTGTGATAAGAGAATCTTGTGTGTTAAACGTAGTCTTTCTTATGGAGTAGTGATCATCTAACTTGGGAAAAATAAATGGGATGGTTGAAATGTACGTAATTAAATTTTTCTCATTTGACAGATCTACAGTTACATGTATTTGTGGAGCAGGTCCAGTTTGTATTGTCCAGTTGCTGAGGCACTTCGTGAGGTGCCAATTGCTAGCTGTGCAGGTCATAGAGGCTCTTTTTTTAAAGTCCATTTGTTTTGTATTTATTTTTTTAAATACACACCCTTTGCAGACCTAACATTTGAAAATATCACATTATCAAACAAACAGTGTTTGATGGTCAGCTAAAGTGGTGTGACCAAGTTGTGATACATGTAAAGGCTGGCTTCCGTATAACTGCAAATCGTCTACGTTGTTGCCTGAGTCAGAGTGTCTGCTCTCCTAACTCTTGTGGTGGCTCTGAATGTGTAGATGGTTGAAACCAGATATCATAGTACATTCACCTTGTGAATTGCAACAAGAAGGAACTACCTGTGGAATTATCAAGCTTTTAATGAATATCTTATCTGAACTATGTTTTGCTGGTGTGGATTCCCTCCTTCCTTCGGTACCATGTAACTTGTATTCAGTGGGTATGAAATTAGACTGTTCACTTTTTAATCAATCACTTACAAAAATGTGACCATATTACGGAATGCAATAATTTTGTATTGCATGGTTAAAGTTTCCTCAACTTATTGACTTCATTTCTGTTTGTACTGGGTTTCTTCAGTATCATTCTACAAGGGGAATCAGTGGCGGATCTAGGATATTTAAAGGAGGTTTTTGAAAATTTATATAGTGCCTCTGAAGACATGCTTCCAGAAAATTTAGAAGATCTGAGGTCAGATTTTAGGCTACTTTGTAGGTCTCTAACTATTACATAGATATGTCTCTCTATGTATACTGATTACAATACATGTGATCAGCTAGCTAACTTTTATAATTTAATGATTTTCCACTTTGTCATGTGCTATATACAGCAGAAGGTTTTCTTGGGATTCCCAACATTATATCAAACTACAATTGTGTGTATAATTGACTTTGTTAAGTTTGTAAACAAGTTCAGTTTTGTTGAGGTACAAAAATGTAAAAGGTGACCTGGGAAATTGTATGTCTATTTTTGGGTGTAAGAATGACATCGAGACTTCAAACAAATTCATTCCACCGTTCTATTCCACTGTTTATACTGAGGGGTAGATAATGACCTGAAATTTCATAGATCATCTCTGAAATTATTTCTGAAAGATGAGATATTGCCTGAATTTTATACAGTTTGAAATATGAGATTTGAGAGTCTAAAATTATGGATTTACTAATTTTGAAATTAATGAATTTTATGGAAATTTTAACTGAAATTTCTCTTGAAAGATGAAATTTGGGCAGTCATATTTCTGAAAGATGAAATATGGGCAGTCATCTTTGAAATTTTGTAGACAATTTTGGCTTGTTACCTACCCCTCGGTTTATGCACACCCAATACAATAGCACTGACTACTGGTGTGGTCCTCCCATCATCCTTCAAGCGATGAAATGAGCTATCATTATGTCACAGGTCGTGCAGGGCGCAATGTCCATCGTTTGTATGTACCTGCTGTGCGATTAAACTATGGCAAACGAAGTCTATATTATCGTGGCACAACTATATGGAACAGCCTGCCTACCTCAATCACCGAGATGAACTCATTAAATAGCTTTAAGCTAGCTTATTTAAGTCATATTTAGTTAATTGTGTGTATATATGTACCTATATTGTTTTTGTATGCTTGTTCAGGGCACAGCTAAAAAACAGCTTTTGCTGATGCTGTCTCCCTGTCTAAATAACATTAAAAAAAAAAAAAAAAAAAAAAAAAATTATTAATAGTCACCTCATGGTAATCAAATAATCAATAGTGACTGATTACACAATTAGTGACTACTCTGGCACCACCAACCCTATTTAGGTGCTTATACAAGCGTCCCGAAAATAGGGTCTGGTCTGTCTAGCATTCAGGACTTGTGTTTAGGAATGCGTAATTACACTGCGGCTTGCGTTAGCAAACATATCGAACAGCGAAGAATTCAATCACACAGTGATGTTTTAAGGGTTTCAATCAGTTAATTTCTATGGGCAGTTGATGTTTAGGCTGTGGAGATGATATTTCTACTAAGGCGTCTATTACACACAAATGGTAAATGGAAAATCGTCCCTGGGGTTATTCACCCTGACACAAAAAGAACTTGCGCAACTTTCGTTTTGTGACTTTCACCCCAGTATTTACTCATGTCGTACAGCCAAAATGCATTTAATTGGCAATACTGCGATTTGATTTTGTGGTCATACACAATTGTTCACAAAACACTCTAATAGAACGTACACAATTATTGTGGCCTCATTTAATGTTGGTGGTTGAGCTGTTTCAGTGATCATATTTCAACTTGAATGTAAACCACTATTTGTACCTCATGACCTCACTGATCAGATGACATCATTACAGAGGCTCTTTTTGGTCCCATTTGTTATCCTATTAAATGAGGTAGTGTCACTAGACAGGAATGCCTGTCTGTACCAGTCACTAGTGTATGACAATTCTTTCAACAAGTGACACTGTAGTTGTGTTTGTGTAGTGTCAGCATTGTGTTCTGTTAGTTGTTCTGTGTTATAACTAATTACTACCTGTTGTCCTCAGGGCATGTCCAACACTGTGTTCACCTTAAAGGTGTTAAAGGTACAGAACAATGAGGGAAACAGTTTTGGACAGTCATCCTAATGGAACAGATAGTGATTAACAACATCAAGATGGATCAAGCACATCTTCTGGTAATCTCCTTGTACCTTACTCATTGAGAGTGTAGAAGAAACTTATATAAGTTTATGTTGATGTGTGTGTGTGTTTGTGTGCGTTTGTGTGCGTTTGTGTGTAGTGTATTACAGCCCACCCAGCTGTAATATCAATGGGTACCTGGTGTGTACTGGAAAAGTAAATGCCCAACTGTCCTTGTCCCATTTAGCAGTGTTGGGAACTTTGGGTTTTGCAACCTCACTCTGTGAGACTTGGACAGTCCTCCTGCAGGTTACTAGCCCTGCCCCATGAGGATTTTCCTGCACAAGACTCAAGCGCCTGAGTGGTACACAGGAATCCGAGTGCGGGCTGTATGCTTTGTGTGTGTGTGTGTGTGTGTGTTTTGTGATTTACGGTCCAGTTTTTTATATAAGGAACACTGTTGCATGTCATGGCCACCTCTGATAGGTCCCAATATACATAACTAAGGTGTACTTCATGATTTCATCAATAAGACCACCTCATTATTGAGGCCACATTGTTTGGTCCCACAGGTAGTGCTATTAATGAGTTTCACTGTATGTGTGTGTGAAGTGGACTAGTCAACTACTAAACTGTAAAAGTGTATTGGCTTATGAGTGACCTGATGAAAAGTGGTGTACTTGTGATCATGTAAACCATATAATTGGTAACACCTTGTGTGGTGAGAATTTTTATTTATTAATTTTTATAGCTTTACAGCATGCATGTACAAAATTACAATTAAAATTATTGGTGTGCATGCTGAAGGCATGCCAGCAACTAGTTCTAACATCAGTGAGTGAAAATATAAGAAAATTAAATAGTCATTTAGTTGTAGGAATGGGTTCTTTGGAACATCAATAGCATGGGCATAGAATGTAAAATGTGCAGGTTCTTGCGGAGTTGAAATTGTTAGAAAAGTGGTTCCATAAATAATCAGTTATTTGGTGCTTGATTGTGTTCACATTTTCAGAATATTCACATGTAGCAGACTTCAACCTGTTAAAACACTCTAATAGAACATACACAAGTACAGTAGACCCTTGCTTATCCAACCATGATTTGTCTGTACCCTTGTTTATTGGAATTTGAAATGACTGTTTATTTAAAGTGTTTCAAATGTGAGTGTATGTTCTATTAGAGTATTTGAATGGAGCTTTGCATATAAACAAATGAGCTTCAACTATTCACTTCTGTGAGCACCTTTAGTATTGTTTGAGACATTTGGGGTTTGGATAACTGAGTGTTAACTTGTATTGCGGTACAAGTGGAGTTCAACTTGTTTCAGTATTCACATGTCAACCTGAATGTACAACACTATTTGTTTACACAATACTCTTGTAGAGTAATGTGTGTGTAGACTCTGGTGTGGGTAGGGGTGTGACTTTAAAATGACTACTGTTAGAAATGTGTAATATCAAAGTGATGACCGAAAGAATTGCTGTTAATAATGATGTGTTATAACGACATTAATATCATTGCAGTCATTTCATTGTCACCGCCATTAATATTGACGTTACCTTAAGCCATGTCATTTGTAGGACCACTCTCACAGCTGGACTATTAATATGCCAACATTACTGTATCATATTACTGTACAATTGAAATATCATAATATGTATTACACTTCACTAAACATATAGTCACAATTTGTACAGGTGGTTGAGATGGGATATGTATTATGGCTACATACACATTTGATAATCTGTTAACCAGTCATTGAGTGTCTGCTCATGTGTACATTTTATTAGAGTAACTACACACAGTGTTACTGGAGGACTACTCCATGATGTGTCTGAGGTCCTGGGATTGCTGCTACTGTCTCGTATGTAATTGTTGAGGACACATTATTTAGTGGTACTTGTGCTATACCCTCCAGGACTGGTTCAGGTAATGAGCTATCTACCATAACAGTTACTTGGTTAACCTCCACACCATTAATACCACCCATCCTTGTTAGTGGTGACATACAATCATCCCACCACTAAAATGATGTGGCTTCTATTTGAACAAGTACAAGTTTGATTTAATAGGGATCACAGAAAGTGATCAAGGTTGTTTACACTTGTGGATTAAATGTTCACTAGTATACCTGTAGGTGTATCCTACTTGTTTCATTACATATGACCCCTAATTGAACTAGTACTTGTTTGTTACCATAAATATATTATGACTAGTTATGGTGAACTGCACACATACTGCTAGGCATGCCATAAAATTTTTAAACACATGCTCCATACATCTACTACTGAGAAGTTTAAAACATTTCAAATGAAAAACAGTATGAGAAGTGTCTCAACAATCACTACAGAAAATATGGACAATAACTGTGAATAGCATGTAAGGATATAGTCCGGTAGATTTAAGGTTGGACCCGGAAAAAATTCGAAGAAAGCTGATTTTGGTATCATTAGAAAGCAAATTTTTCATAGAATAACATATCCAAAATCCTCTAAAATCCATCTTGGGGAAAAATGTTTATGGCCAATTTAGTATTGAGGCATATGTGACTGGATTCAGGAAAGTTGTTCTTCCACATGTATCCAATTTACCAACTTTGACAACTCATAACTTCAGATTGGAAAATGGTATTGACTTGAAATTTGATCAGTAGTGAGCACTAGCATCACTTATTAGGTGGATAAAATTTCAGGTTGATGTACACTAAGTTGTGGTTTCTTTATTAAATGCATTTGGTAGACCTATTTTTGCAAACCGGTCATTTGTGGCTAACAAAAATGCATATTATTCTTAAAATATTTTCTCATAAGAAATTTATTGCAATCAATATTAGCTGTATGAAATAAGGATAAGACTAACTAGTTATAGAAATAAAAAGGTGCCTATCATGTAAGTTCTGAACAAATATATTTGTCACGATTATTGTAAACAGTTTCTTCAGCACTTCTGCAACTCTCTCCCCTGCAACTGCCACATGCTGCAACATACTTTAATCCATGATTACACTGAGAGCGTAATGTTGCTACCACATGGATTTGCAGTAGAAAGCTTGCATTTAGATTGTACAAATTTAAGTTAAGACTTCTGGTGCTAGTCCAATGTCTGTTGTCATCAGTTGCATATAGTCTCGATCCTTCTAGTTTCCAGCTCCATTATGGTATTGGATCAAGTTAGTCATTAAGTTCCTTCTAATGAATAACTTGTAGATGCACATACAAGTTGTGAAAGTGTACTGCTCTTGTAATCATTTGCACATCATTTTCTTCTTGATTAGGCCAACTTTATCCCGTTCAAATGTTGCAGATGTTGTATCACAGCCACTCCATGCAGGCATGTGAAAAGAGAAGATGTAATTATGACATTACAATAAGACCTATGGGCCCAATAATGTCATCAATTTTCCAATGTTCAAATGTTTCCCAACCTTTGAAAGAAAATATATACTTGCTATGCTCTGGTGCACCATGCAGGAGGACAAGAACATCAGTGTCAACAACACACTTTATTTCCTTCAATTGCAAATTGAAGTGCACATTGAACAATCAGTGTGTCAGTATCCAAATTACTCTGATGCACAACCTGGCCATCATCTCTCAGATATTGGACAATCAATTGATGTTTGCTCAAACTTCCTGGTTTTTGTATGCTTCCATAGATTCACTTGACTGAATATCTGCACCTGCACATACGTACCATAACATACCTGGGGATGCTGCCAGCCCTACACACTGATTGCACACATGGAGATTCTGACATACTGATAGTCCAATGCGCATTTCAATTTTGCAATTGAAGGAAGTAGATTGAATGTTGTAGTTGATGACAACAATGAAGTTCTTGTGTTACTGGTGCACGCTGGAAGCAGAACATGACAAGTACATATCTCTTTTCATTCAGAGGTTCTAAAACATTTGAAGATCTGGAAAAATGATGACGTTATTGAGCACATATGTAGGTCCTCTTTTCACATTCCCGGGTGGCTGTGATACAATGTCCGTAACATTTGAAGAGGTAAAGTTGGCCTAATCAGCAATCAAATGATGTGCAAACAATTGAAAAGTTAATGATAGATTATATAATGCAACAATTGCACATGTTGAAAAAGTTGGAGTTTGATGGGAATCAGTCTGATTTATTGAGGAGTCTCAGGTATACAAAACAAAGTACATGGAAATGGTGGCATCAGAAAGTTATTACACATGTGAGCTGTGAAAGTGTGCTAACCCTTGCAGTTGGATGGAGCTTTCAAGATCAATGGTTTTAGCTGATGCAAGAAGTTATTCATTGGAGGGAACTTAATATGGGGCTGGAAACTAGAAGGACTAAGGCTGCAACCGATGATGATAGACATGGAACCAGCCCCATAGATCATATAATTAAGTTTGTACAATATAAATTCCAGCTTTCCACTGTAAATCCATGTGGTAGTAATATTATGCTCTTGTTGCAAACATGGATTATTAATGTGTTGCAAAATGTGGAGGAGAGAGTTGCAGAAGTGCTAAGGAAACTATTTCTTGTGAAAAAATAATTTAAGGATAGCACATTTTTGTTGGTAACAAATGACCAGATTTGCAAAAATGGGTCTGCAAATACATCCGATTGAGAAACCACATCTTAGTGTTCAAGTTGAATATCAATCTGAAATTTTATTCACCTAATAAGTGATGCTGGTGCTCACTACTGATCAAATTGCAAGTCAATACCATTTTCCAATCTGAAGTTACGAATTGTCAAAGTTGGTAAATTGGATATGCGTGGAAGATCCACTTTCCTGAATCTAGTCATATATGCTAAATACTAAATCGGCCATAAAAAATTTTCCCCGAGGTGGATTTTATGGGATTTTGAATATGTTATTCTATGAAAAATTCGCTTTCTAATGATACCAAATTCAGCTTTCTTCGAATTCTTTCCAGGTTCACCACTTTTTTCAGTTATATCTACCGGACTAATACACAATATAAAGTTTCATCAAAATAATTATGAGGGTATACATTTCTGGTGTTTGCCAGGCAAACTAAACTATGAAGCAGCAAAATTTCTATCGGCAAAAATTTCCATCTCTACTGTAGTTGCTTCAAACTTACTAAGTATTGTATGGGTGCAGTAGTACTGTGTATTAAGGGTCATGAAGGTTTACATATTCTCACATAAAATAATGACCAAAAACTATTCTCACAGTACCTTCACTGTGCCTTGACAGTATTGATGAGTTACTATATAGCTAAGTACAAAAGTGTCTTCAAAATGCTTCTGACAAGTTGGAAATTTTTATATTTTAATATAGTGGAATTTTCTACTAACTGTGTATACTATGGACAATTGTAACTTGATAATGGCTAAGCTTGATTATTTTACTATTAGACATCACTTCAGTTTGACTAGTGAATTTTGGCATAACCCAGTTTGTACAATGCATGCATCATGGGCTCACTTTTGTCCTTCATTGTGTATAGTGAAGAAACTGCACAGTACATACATATGTGAAACCTTGTGTATTATGTGGTATAATGTATGTACATCAGATGTGTTTGGTTGTGTCTCTGTACACTTAACTGAGAGGTGTGTATGTGGTGGTGTGTGGGTGTATTATATGTAGTGTATGTACGTATAAATACGTATATGTGTATAATTATGAGATGTGGTAGGTCACAAACAATTCTTTGTATTGGTAGATTATCAGCTTAACATCTGGTGTATATTTATGACAACCGACATTTTATGCATTTTAACAGACCTTTACTTGAAGGGCCTACCATTATTATCATACAGTACAGTACAGAATTGTGTATTGTATAAGAGTAAGTACAGTGGACTCCCGGTTATCTGAACCCCTTTGTGGATATGAAGTTCTCACTAATATTGGTGGTTTTGTTCTGTATCAGTTGTTCTGCTTTTGCAACCAATCTGTCTCCTGCTGCTTCAACATCATGTAGAAAATTGGGAGGAAGACTGTCCAGAGGTGATGGCCCTATATGATTGTATGTATCATGTAAACTCTTGAGGTAAGAGTATATAGTAACCTTATTTCGTACATTTGATTAATTGTTTATCTATAGTAGAAGGAAATTTGTTACAAAGAAATTGAGTGCCCTATAAAAACTTTGCATAATAAATTATCTGACACAACCAATCCAGACTATTAATAATTGTTTTTGAATCAAAAATTTTTGTTTGGTTTCCTTCTGCAATATACTTTACCTGATGGTAATATGTCTTTGTGTTTACAGAATGTTGAACTGCACCTGTCATGTAATCTGAAGTAGTGACGAGGACCATTCCGCAAGTCATGAAGAAGAGCTGCCATATCACCTGTGGCACTATGCATCTTGATAGCACACCTCGCCCCATGGGTGATCCTCTTCATCATGGATTTGGATAGTCCATGCTTACTATGGTAAGCTGGTTTGTCATTGCACACTCCCTCTAGCCTGTTTCAGTAGCATTTCATGGCATGATTGGCACACTCCACCTTCTTGATGACTATTCCGTATGATGGCACCCCAAAAACAACAACATGGTAAACCGAACTATCCCCAATACCAATAAGCCAGCAGTACTGAACATCATGCATCTGCTCTGACAGTTGAAAACCCTCAAGGATGATGTCAGCCTCCATGCTGCAAGAGTTACCTGACCAATTACGAAAACAGTTGTATTCTGGTATTAGCGTTTCTCTCCTTGCGTTGATGGCACATATAGAACAGTGCTTGTTCCTGACTCCAATGAACAGAAGTCCTTTGGTTGCTGTCCCAAATATAACACCAACACCAGAATTGACAATATAGGAATGTCCATGGCTCCTCTTACTCCAGCCACCATCAACTACCACAGTTATCGCTGGCACTGTGTTGTGGTAGCTGCCTCGTTGGATGGCCAATTCCTCCTCTTTCTGACCAGCAATAAGTATTTGTTCAGTTACTGTTTCTTTAAATATTGTTCCCATGTCACATTCCAGGTCAATGAAGGATGGGGTACTCAGAGAAGGGACTTGGAAACAGGCCAATTGTTCCTTCATGTATTCAGTACGACCTCCAGTAGCTATCTGCCCTAAAGCAGCACCGATGTTCACATCATAGTGATTAGTGCCATTGATGGTAGTAATTTCAGAGGTGGTAAACCGAAACAACGAGGAACACTTCAAGCACTGGCATACCATTATTGACGCTAACCCATAATGACGGCTTGTACCCAAGGAAGAAGAACACAAGGCTGAATGTTGGGTGATGGTTTCAATAAATTTGCCCAGCAGCACTAGAGAAATTACTCTGTTGCCTGTTAGTAAACAGTTGGGTGGTGATGAGTTAGCTGCACAGAAGAATGAGAAGATGCTGTAATAACTTTTTTATTAGTAATAGTGTATAGTTGTTTACCTGTTGTCTTGACTTGTGTATTCACTGTATTGTTAGTTTCATGGTCAAGTTGTAATTATAACAATAATAAAGCTGTACAATTATGTCTTAATTTACCATTTGTTTTGCTCCACCTGGCTTGTATAGCAGCAGCTGCTTGTTGTTTACGCTTGTGCTGCATTGCTTGCCCATGTACCAGTAGTTCTTGGTTACTATGCATGGTCTTGCGCCCTAATTAGCTACGTGCCTACTTTGCTTTATCCCGTTACATAATGGCCGCATGTGACGTAAAGTATTTGATATGGCTTCTTTGTGCGCGTTATTGCTTTATCACCACCTTAATGTCAGCCCTTCATGCATACATTGAACTGGTATATAGTTCATTTCTGCCCATATACCACTTTTTCATGTTTTGTTTAACTCATCTTCTCAGAAAACACTGCTAACATGTAGCAGTACACATGTAGTTAACAAGCTTTATGCTTCAGGAGGTGCATTTAAGAGTTGTGTACCTTTGTTTATTACTGTAGTTTTTGATCTGTGTGTGGTTCTGTTTCTCTGTGTAGTCATTCTATTGGTTGTGTTTATTCTCCTCCAGATGAACAAGCGAAGAACTGATTTATGATGTAATCCTACACGTCTACACTTCATGTTGGGGAAACCAACTTGAATATGGCTGCAGAAATATGACCAACTAGTAAATATTCAGCTACCGATGTTGACATATCAAGAGGTAGGTATATTAGTGTACAAATAGGTCCTGGACCAGTTAGTTATCTAAACTGTTGACTAAATTTCAAATGAATGCTTTATTAATTGAAGTGTTCAAATAGTCTATAATTTTTGAAGAACAAGTTTTGTGTACATTCCAGATACATCTGAAGTCCATATCATCCCCAAGGGTTTTGTATGTAATGTAAAGTCCAGAATTTAGTATCGTACCAATTATGACTTTTTATTTTGGAGTTTTAAAAATTCTACTTGTGTATAGTATTATCCACTAAGAGTAATGCTTGTAAGGTCAAGTATACAGATAAACTAATGTGAGGACATCTGTATTGCTAATGACCATCAGATATTTTACTCTTCAATACAAGTGTACAGGGTAGCATTGTATCTGTTTAGGTATGGATTGTGGTCACCATATGTGGTCTCCACAAAGCACCAACAAAATACCTTAATGTGTACAATGGCATAGAGTTCTTGATGTCAGCAGTAAGGTGTACTTGGACATGGACTTGACTCAAACTAACAGTAAACTGTCTTGACCATGTTGCTATGTGTATTCTAAAATTCTAATTTTAGCAGCTACAATTAATTCACACACAACTATCAGTTGCCCTGACTGTTAGACATGAGGATACATGTAGTTTATAGACATAGCTGATATACTGGTAAAGCTAGCAGAATAAGTAACATAATACCATCTATGCTACATAACAGGTGTTAGATCCATTTTAAGACTGTGATTATGCTTGTAATCATAAGAAACAATTCACTGTAACCTGAATTGCCTGTGTTGTGTTGTGGCACCCAAATGAAGAGAATGTGATACTACAGAGCCTGAGGGTTTCTAAATTCCATAGAACCCTGTGTTTTGAAGTCTAACTTATTTAGACCACAACCATCCTACATATATGGTGATAAATCTCAAGTAGCAGCTTTTGTTATTCCATTGATACCCCACTTGCTGTGGTCTTACTAGGTTGAAAATTTAGTATCTTTAGTTGATAGTTAACTGTTCAAATTGGCATATCTGTGCATATTTGTAGTTATTTTTCACATATTTTAATGTACTCTCATAGTTCTTTCATCATCTGTTCACTATGTCTGACCATGGGAATGAAAGAGAGTCCACATGCCAGAAGGAGCTTTTGGTCATCATCCGATTCTAGATTTCAGAAATTGATGTTGTCATCACTACAGGTGAGGCTATCTGTTATAGTGCACTTGTGAGGGTCATGTGGCTTACATTTCTTCCTATCTTTTAATGGTTTTCTATTACATCTAGGGCCACTGTTTGGTGATGTCGTTACTTCTGGACTGGTGGACAGACAAATTGGAGAATTGTGATACGTAGTTAGGTGTAGCCCAGTGGCCTCATATGGATTCTTCAGCGGTGTGTATTGTACTATCATGATGTGCCATATCATTTAGGGTGCAATCGTCAAGTGTTTCTGGCATTCCCAGAGTGCTCTGGAGGTGTGTGGTCTCACTTGGTGGGTTAGGTATACACGACATCTATAGCCCCCTTCATGAACTGGTAAACACCAACTATGAAAAGAAAATTGAGATTTATATACATTAAACTGATTTGCATATATGCCCTGGATGTACATAAAATAATAAATTATTCTATAGAAAGAATTATAGATATTTTTCGCATCTTTGACCGAGCTATATGACACACAAATTCTCACTATAGGTCTATGCAAATGGAGCCATCAAGTTGATTAATAATTTGTAGACATTGATTTTTTTTTTGTGTAGTGATCTTCTGGTGTATTAATAAGCACCAGTTGTAATGTTGTGAATGTTTTAGTGTTTGAAGTATGTTTGTATGAAAATTGTTATAAGATTTTCAGTGGCATTCACAAATGCGGGGGGTGGTAGGTTATTGGTCCAGCTTTGGTCATGAAAAGAAAAGGTGCTCCAGTGTGGGACGTACCCTCAATAGCCTTGCTCACCTGATGTGTTGTGTGGTAAAGTATGTGGAGAGCAGATCAGCTGATGGCATGTGGTTAACAGTGTTCTCTACCACGTTGGCTATCTGAGGTAAGTGGAAGGTGAAGATGTCATGGTTGTGAGAAGGAGTCATTGTGGCTTGGTTGTCAATGATCACCATCTTGCCCACTACGCATTTTGGAATCACATCCTGATCAGGTGGTCTCCTCCATGTTAGGGAGGTAATGGTGGAGTAACATTTGGAAATAATTGGCTGAGATTCCGCTAACCTTTGCCATCACTTTATTGCAGGTAGTTTCAATAATGTTACCTAATTCATACAACCACATTACCATTTTGTATTATACTTTGTTCAGCTTGTGTGTGCCACCATCAAATACTTTGTACATGTCATCATGTACGGCTGCTTCTCCTTATCAGAACTGAGCCACAATGTGCAGAAGTATTGTGTTGGAAGAAATATCCATGCAAAATCAGGCCTAGGTCAAAATTATAGCAGTCATAAACTGACACTGGGACTTGTTTATTACCCAATTTCATACCATGATGATTATGAACAATAGTATAGTATTGTAATAATATGTGCCTGATTTGACAAAACCAGGCTTCCACATGCACACATCCAAATTTGTGACTTTGAAGGACCATAGCTCGATGTAGAAGGAAGCTATAGCTATCACTTTCAAATTTTCACCTGTTATTGCATTAATGCAATGAAAACATATTGTGAAAATTGTAGGTCAATAGCATACCGAGTGGTCAAGTTACAAGCGGTTAAAGTGAAAGGATAGGATGTGTGTGGAAAACTGGTTTTGTCAAATCCAGTCATGTACTATAGACTTTAATTATTTTTGTAATACTGTAATAGAGTGCACGTTTTATTCAAGAATTTCTAATAGAACTTTAGTGCAATCTAGATTTTCCACTGGTAGATTCACTACTTTATATCATTGAATCTGTACTTCATTTTTAAACAAATTATAATAATTATATTATTGTACATATTTTGTTAACTGTTTTATAGCATAGCTATGTTATACAAGTGTTGTTGTGACAGCTTTATTAAAGTATATCAATCTCGTTGATTGTCTCAAGCTCCGTAATATTAAAGAGACGTGGTTTGCCACTACAGCAAAACTGCAGCTGAATCGTTAAGGAATGTGGGTCACTGCATGCTCTGATCATTAAGGGTCAGACTATGCAATTGTTTATAAGTAGGTATCTACTCCCTCTTACAATAATACACTTCAAATAGTTTTGTGGCATCTAATTACGCTCCTCTCTGGTAAGGGTCAATTTAATGCCTTGGTATGTTTCCTTTGCATGACAAAGAGACAATTACCATGTAATTGAAAGGCAAAGCACAGAAGCCAAATCAACACCTTTCATTGTCAACAAAGATGAATGGGACACAAAGGAGGACACTGGTAAATCCATGAAGAATGCATTGTACGTACTGCAGTATGCCGAAAGGCACGTGTCTGGCTGAAGCGATTTTGAACAGTGAAAAAATCAAGCCCATAGCCTTAGCTGCTATCAAGTTACGCTTGTCTGAAGGCATCAGTCTGTTACTAAGTCAGTCAGTCACACTAGAAAATTCCGTTGAATAATTTTAGTTTAAAAATTCATAGCAACTAGTTGAAAATGAATCTGAAGGCTTGTTTGGGCTTAATTTCACCTAACCAATACTGCTTCAGGGAAAAGTAAGGCTTGATGTTTTTTCACGGGCTATGCCCAAACCTTTATGGTCCCTCTATGGTCCCTACTATACAGTACTGTATGATAAAAGTTAGTTGTAATGTACAGTACAGTAAATTGGCCATATCTCAGGAGTGCTTAATGATAAAAAACCAAAAAAACACCCAGTACCTGATTTAAGCCATAAAACAGAAAATTGACCAATGTGCCAAAAAGATAGGCTTACAAGATCAGGTCACAAATGTGACTCAATTTTGGAAAACCATCCTTTTTGCCACATTGGTCAATTTTCTCTTTTGTATCTAAAATGAGGCACTGGGTGTTGGCCTTTGTGTCAAAATTTCAGCTTGTTATCTTGTAAGGTTCCAGAGATATGGTCAATTTTACTGTCTAATACATTACAAAGTACATAACTTCATATTAATACATTGAATTCTGTGTGTGATTAAGCATGACAAATTGTGACAAATCATTTCGTTTACAATTAATTCTGTATAAAAATATTATAAAGAGACTTTTGATAGTTAAATCAAGTGTTCCTGGTCCTTTTCTTTAATTAAATGCCATGTATCATTGTCTAAGACTTAGTTTTAACATTCTAGCACCTGAACAAATCACCTCATTTGTAAGTTAATTGGTGTCCCACGCATGGTGAAATCACTACATGGTCTGATAAAATCATCCATATCTCCTAGCAGAAAGAAGCTTTGGGTGTGAAATTTCACCTTAATAAATGTGTAAAAAAATTAATTTAAAAAAATTACTGAATTTTCAATTGAGTTTTCCTGCAAAAATAGCATGTGCCCAAAAGGATGGCTTTCCAAAATTGGGTCACAAATTATTATTCACAAAATCTTTCCCAAAGCTAAGTACTGTAATAATTACACTATGCATGGCCACAAGGGATTTGCCATATATATATATAACTACCAGACTTGGGCATAATATCAGGCAAATCCAAGTGACCATAATCCATTATAATATTATGTCCTATCCAAGCATGCTTACACTTAATAGGTGAAAAGACAAACCTCCATTCACCCCATTAGTTTTATACAAAGGCATCTGAACATCGATTGTGGGTTATAGAGTGGACTTTGGTACTCACACAACTTTATTCATGCACCATACAGCCTGTACGTAATGCTGTTTTAAAAGTGATTGTGGGTTTAATTTGCTTTAGTGCATGGTATCATTTCTAGCTATTTTATTATAACCTGTAACCCCATTAAAGTAAGCTAAGTTGTTAAGATAAACACTTAAGAGCAATTAATACATGAGAATGTCTGTCATGTGATTGACATGTGCTGTGTGGAAAAATGTACAATCCCAACACTACAAAACAATCAGGTAAGATTTAGATTTGATACTGGGAAGGCAGCTCAGCTAGCTGTTAGCATTTGCATTTATACATATAAGTCATAAGAGAAGCTGGAAGGGCTGTCAATATTGCTATTGCAATATAATATAACTGCAGAGACCATATAGTACAGCATTTACAGAGCTGATATCATTAGGTTGTAATAGTATAATATTATAGTCACACATTGCTTCTTGTGCAAACTGTTACTTGGAAAAACAACAAAAATTAAAAACAATGTCCAATGACAGAGGAGTAGCTACAATGTAGACAATTGAGGTAGTTGCCTCACCAAATATTGCTGACTGAAGTCACTGGACTGAGAGCTCATTAGACCTTTTAGATGCACTGAAAGCTTACATTAATAGTTTATATGCTATTTATTTCAACTTATTGTACATAGTAAGAGTCCATCCAGGGTTAGCTCTAGGCGGTTAGCTACTGAAGTTTTCAAAAACTAGTCAAGCAAGATCGATGCACTCTAATAGAGCAGTCACCCTAATAGAGCAATCATCCTAATACAACATTTAAGCAAATTTTTATAGTTTTGATAAAATTAAACTACTTAAATTGCTCTCACAATCAATCTCAGATGGTCTAACTTTCTCAGATGGTCTAACTTTCCCAGGGGAGCATAATCCAGACCCCCTGGATTGACATGTTACAAGTGCTTAGCTATATACTAACACTACTCAAGTCAAGGTCTGAGCAACATGTATAAAATACCATAATGTACATTCTTTGAAATACCATAATGGTAGGACTAAAATTACCTCCATATATTCAATCTTATTACTCTTAACTTTCAAAAATTCCTGGGGGCATTCCCCCAGACCCCTAGCTGGAACATGCTATGTATGCCTGATTGAACTTACACACTAGAATGCATGCATCATTCATAAGCATTGCAAGGTCTGCCTCACCTATTTAAAATTTCTAGCTATGCCCCTGAATGAATTTTGAGATCAATTTGACTACTATTTTCTGCTGTACATCAAGTTGTGGTAGCTAGAAAAGCAAGCAATGATTGGGCTAATCAAGAAGTTGTTCTCAAGTTTTGAGTTTTCCCTTGAAAAATTGTTTGGCCAAGATTGAAATATGACTTCTCAGTTATTTATGGCAATAAAAAGTGGACTGTCACATTTTCAACCTTTTATGACAAATAGTCAGACTCAGTTCTGAAGGGCTAACCAAGTCTGGGTCTGTAGAAGAATGAGTGAGCATAATTCCTTTGAATTGTATGGACTTTACCCTAAGCTTCACCTCTTTAGTAAGACCACCTTGTTATTGCAGCCAAGTCGTGTATATACAAGCTGTACTTATTTCAACCAAGTATTACTAAAGTGACCTCTCATTACCAAGACTACCATGTTATAGTGACCGCATAAATTTTTGGCCCTATATTATGAGAGGTCACTATAAGTTTAACAAAGGACAACTTATTTAATTTTTTGGTTCCATACATGTTTTGAGAGCCATGAGACATGTTCAGGAGGCCAATTCCCTATCTCCTACCCAACTACCCCTATACCAGTACTACCAGTAGTAGTAGTACAGCACAATCCACATCTTCAGTTAGTTACTGACAACACAAGCACTTATACCTGAAGTGATTACGTTACAGAAGCTCATTAACTGCTCCTCACTGGTCAGTGTATGTGTAGAGTGCTACTGTATGTATTGAGATTTTCAAGGGATGTAAATTTTCACAATTTGGATTTTTTTTGGTAGCCATGGCTGTCTGCCAAATTAATTTTCATCCTCAAGAATGTGTAATTATCACAATATTAATTTATGACACTAATCCCTGTACATTACATTATCTTTGCTTATGTTCATCTTGCCACCTAAAAAAGCCTCCTGCCTCCTACAACTATTAACTACAAAAATTTCAATTGTTTGTGTGTGTATATTCAAGGTTCTGCTCATATTGGTCAACAGTGTCCACCACATTTTAGTGTTTGTGTCTTTACTTCAGCCTGTTATGTGTGTCTCTAGGGCTTGCACAGTGGTCCCTTGTATTTTGACATGTTTTCATCATTTCTGTCAGCTTACTAGAATTTTATACAATAATTATTATTATTATGGTCTTGTGGGTTTTATAAAATGGAAAGGTGAGGTGGTTAAATGTAGCAGTCAAGTATCTTTGGATATCTGTATGTGTTTGCTTTCACAGTATGAGAAGCAATCCATTCCACACACCTCTTACTGTGGACAATCTTTGTAGGTCTGCATCAAATATGCCGGCATAATAAAATGCATAATAAGCTGGAGTGCTATACCAGCATCATGTTAAAATATTAGATGGATATTTCAAACTATGGAACTTAATTCTATGAAAATAGATTGATGCTCCCTAATAGAACAGTTAGTGGAAACTAGATTAATACTCATAGAATAGTCACTCTGTAGTGAAACACTTTAATAGAGTGTTCACTTAGTAATAAGTGTTCCAAGATAATGTTGCAAATCTAGGAGCATAACACAAGTATAATGGAAACACCTAAAGAGCATAATATAGGTGATAATATTTGGATATTTCCAAAAGTATGTTGGGCAAAATTTTGAACATAGACTCAGGCCTATACAGAAAAGTGACAAAAGTCACATGATGGTTATATAGCATGAAGCTATAACTGCCCTATACCATGAATATGTAGTAGTAGAGAACAATAATGGAATTCAAAGGAAGACAAAGGAAGATTCAAGATTCATGTCTATATTGAACGGCAAAAAGAAGGCATGGGCAACTTCCCTACTTGCTACGTATTCTAGATATGATCCCTAATCAAATTCAATTATTATTGTTATTATTATTTCCTTGTACTTGTAGATCAAAACTTAATGCACACAACAAAGGAAGTCACCTATACACCTGCAGCTGCTCAGGTGTGTCATTGTTTGACTGTAGAAGTGAATCTTTTCATTAAAGTTGCACAATAATGTGTTTCTATAAACTCTTGATAATAATTATATCGTATCATGTGTAGCTCAAATTATTTTATAGGATAATATATTATGCACTGTGACATTAATTTTGAATCAATAAAATAAACTAAACTTGAACAATTAAGACCATAAGGAAAACAGTAACTGATGATATTAGGTGAACAATTGGTTATGTCACAGATTTTTCCTTTACCTTAAACATTGCAACTGGTGGAAAGCAAAGAAGTGGAGAATTTTACAATACCTTTATTGCTGCGTGCATAGAATCAGCAGATAGTAGTCAAAATTCCTACAGTAGTATTTATAACACCACAAGTGGTGTTTGTCACTGTATAATGACCAACTGTATTGATTACAATGACAAGACAAACCATTGTGATCTGAAAGTCTACCATGCATTGAAAGTGTTTACTGATGGTGCTGAGTCAATCAAAGTGGCAAGAGCAAAACAGTGGTTCAATATATATAATTGCATGCACATAGGTGGGAGGGGCTAGTCTGCTGAGGAGGGCTTAAGCCCCTCTCAGAATGATATCTCACTGAGCATTTATACTGAAGCAGTACAAAACAGCCTATAGCCACCTGGAAACACTTGGTACAGTGGTAAGACACCAACTCTTAAAGTAAGAGGTCAGTAGCTGTAGGAAAATATATATGTTTAGTTTTTTACTACAGGTTTTTGCTTGACTGCTCTATTAGGGTGAGCATTCTATTACAGTATAAAGATCTATATCACAGTTTTCAGCCCCACTCCAAGAAGGATAATTTATTATGTTCATTAATGCATTGCCAAAATAGGTTTTTATTACAACTACAAATAATTATAATCTGATGTTTTAGTTAAAATACTTCAAATTGTACCTATAAGTTAATTTTGGTGAACTTTGAGACTGTTTGTGAAAGCTAAAATGGCTACAGCATCTGGGAGGCCCCGCTACCAGAGATTCCATATTCTGGTCAGCCCCCTTACATCAACTACTTCCTCTGCCACAGTCATTGCATTTACTGAAGCTGTAAACTGTCATCTTAGAAATTATGGAAAGGCAATTGGACAGTTGTTACTTTTTTTTGTGTCATTTGTTATTAAAATGATGTCATGCATGATGCATCAATGTTTGCTGTAAAGTGAGGCAGTACAAATAAGATCAATCATCGAGTTTTCCTGTCTTAATTTCTTGATGCCATTTTGCAGTATTTAGTTTGGCAGAATTGATATGGATGACAGTAGAATTCATAAAGATAATGACAAGACTTCAAGTTGGATGGAAATGATTGGATCATGACACTACTAATCTTATACAAGGCATTGTCACAGAGAGAAATGTCCAATTTGCATGGAGCATAATGGCTGCACACTTGCATTGTGATAATGACAACTATTAACTGTTTTGTGTATTATGCATACGTGTGTGATATTGTGTATGTAAATGCATTATTCTCATTATTGATTGTTTATTGTTTTACTTTGAAGCCCTGCAGCAAGCAAGTCTTCCCACTACTACTAAACGCTACTACTTGCCATACAACATGTAGAATAAAATGAATGTATATAGCTGACAAATATTTATCAGGAAAGCTGTCACAAAACAGCAATGTAAGTGATATGGATGGTATGTATTGACATCTTTATTGAGATTGTCACATTATAGATAATTAATGAGAATTGTGTATGGATACATAGTACATGTGTGTTTTTGTGCGTATTATTCAGTATATAACGAACTAATGTTCTGCTTGCAAAGACCTGTAAAATAGACACCTGTATTGCAATATAATTGAATATGACTTACAATTTTTCCAATTCTTTTTCAATTTCCTCACTTGATGCTGTAAGCTGTGTATGTTCTTTGATGGTCTTAAGCGGTACACTCCAAGTTTTGGGTTGTATACCATCATTTGAAGATAGCCAGTGATCAAATACTTCTATGCGTGAATCCTCTGGCTCATCGGGATGCTGCTTCTTTGTAAGTGTTTGATTCAACCTCCAAACAGTAGGCAACCTTTTTCCAACAGTGGTGACCCTTGGAACTACCACTTTGATCAACTGAGACATTTTAGGCACTATATAAAGAAACACATTCAAAACTGATTACTGCATGAAAATATGTGCCACATATAGTATAATTATTTGGATAGACAGTGGTGTTCTTAGTTCATCTGTGCTATGTATATAGTTGGTAACAACAAAAAAATAATAATACACACACCAAAACAAAGCCCAGAAGGACGGAAAAGCATTACAATGTGTGGAGACCTTCATTGACTGATAATCAACTCTATACAAAAATACAGTTCAAAATGCCTATACAATATTATATAGTTTCAAAGCATCTAGATATGACAGCTAAACTTCTGAAGATACGAATGCATTACTAAAGTATAGTTAACTATACCTTTATCGTGGAGAGCAGGAACAGTTTCTAATGCTGAATAGCCTGAAAATGAACAATTTTAGCAAGTAAAAACATTTCACATAGGACTCTTTATTCACAAGCTTATCCTTGTAAACAACATGCACAATGATTCTTATAATAAATGCTTAGTAATATGTTCCTTAAAGTTTAGGTTGTTGTACAAAAAATATCCCTGAACCAATTAGCTACACTACTAGAGTATTTTAATGCATTTAGCTACCTTCAATGTTGGCACAAACAGAAAACGGTAGTGCTTTGTAGGAATTTTAGTAACCTTAGATCTTTCATAATACACCAATGTGTTCTTTTGATGAATATCGAGGATGACATAGGGTGGAGATTTTTCATCATTGTTTAGTGGACACTGTAAACAAGTCACTGGAGGTGTTGCTGATGGCATGCATACTTTGCTGATCTCTGAGATGAAGGACTCCACACAGATTAACAATTCCCTGTATTGATGAAGAAGTAGGGGTAACTTATCACCAGTTCACTGCTCATCTTGAATTGTGATAAAGTATTCAATTTAAGGCTGAGACAACTGCAGCTGAAATTGTTGCCATTCTCCTATTTCAAAACAGAAGTATGCTGCTCCTCTGTAGATGCTATATGATAAAAGTTTTTAACATAAACCTTAGCAGTACTTGTTGAATACATGCACACATTACATTGCATTATATGAACACATACATACATATACATACATTCATGTGTACATATGCATACACTGTAGTGACATTTTGTAAACCGATTTATGAGATGCCCTTTCTGGCAGCGCCATTGGATGGTTTTCATTACTAACTTGTTGAATATACTCTCTGGTACGAATCTGTTTGCAAAGTAGTAGAGAGTACAAATATCTCCTTGCTTATAGGGCAGTATGTAACTTTCTCATCATACACAAGAAGAGAAGGGACCATGAACACCCTCCCTTTCTTTGACACATTCAACTCACGAGGAAACTTTGTGTTTGAAGGTAGCTCAGCAGCTAGGTCAAACTTACCTAATAAGCCCAACAAAATATTCTTATCATTAGACCGGCTGGATTGTTTTAGCATGTAATCAAGCAGTGGCTCACCAAGAAGAGCATACTTGTTGTACGCTCATAAGACTGTTGAAGCACTGCAGTGTTGGGAGTGTAATTGCTATTTGAGACAACTGTGCAGACAAGATCAGATACTTCCTGAGGAGATATGAACATTTCAGTTCTCAAAGAAGGCATTTCTAGATAGTAAAGCAGAATTCCCTTTTGGTGAAATACTGAAGTAGTGCATCAACCTCTTTTCTCTCCTTCAATACCAGCCATACTAGCTAAATCAGTAGCTTTTTCCAGTGTAAGCCTAACTGCAGTCTGTACTTTTTCCAGTATCTTTCCTTCAAAGTTGAGGTAGACAATTGGGTGCACATGTAGCATTGATCACCCACTCAGCAGCTTCCAAAATGGTAATCCTTAAATGATCAACAACCTCTGGATCAGGATTGCTGTTACCAATAAAATGGAAGGCTTCTTTTTGCGGATTCTGACAAATGCTCCAAGAAAGGCTTACCATCAAACAGCTGATAAATCATCTTGGCAATAGACTCTTGCTCTTCTAGCATGTGCTCCAACCATCAAAATTGTAGGAACACGAGCAGAAGTTGCTCCTTTTGGTGCCTGCTGTACACAGAGTGAAGTAGAAGCTCAATGGTCTCAATATTGATTTGCATTCCCCTGGTTTTGATCTTTTTTCCCAAACCTACCAAAACGCTGTCGACTGATCACTGGATCGTGTAGCTGTTTTGAAGCATCAAACACCAACAAAGCTGTATCTTCAATGGCCAAGCACAGGAAGTGTATTATAAAATATACTTCCTGTCCACCAATATCAAAGACAATAATTCTGATCATGCCATCTTAGGAGATTGCTTCACTAGCTGCTGTGGCTTTGGCTGCATCAATGACTTCTAGGGGAATTGGCTCTGTAGGTGTTACTGGTGAGGTGTGTTCTATTGATATCAGAGATATGGTGGATTTGACTTCACTTCGGTGCTGCTTAGGTATCTCAGATATTCGAAAAGTAGCAGTGATTGTATGCCACTTAGTAGAAGCCAGCTGACGATCAACACTGCAAGAGTTGATGGACACTACCACTGTAGATGTCTGGGTAGGTTGGAAGGGCTTGTTTAAAAGAGTGTTAATTGTCATTGTCTTGCCTGCTTCTTCAGCTCCAAGGTGACAAGCTTGAATTGGCTGCAAGATCTAGAACCTCTCTTTAGAGCTTCTTGGTAGCATCTGATTACAGATACATCAACTGATTCTTGTCCATCTTGCACATTACTACCTATATTTACATGAATAATTGTTCATCACATACAAATAAACTTAGTACCACAATTCAACTATAAATCCTTCTAACATGTGCCCTCAAGCTTGAGCATATATATCAAAAACTACCACAGTAAGAATTGCACAACAAATATGTGATGCAGCTATACATACACTGGAATTTTAAAACAAGTTTAGCACTACCGTACAGTGATACTATGAATTGACCCCTGTATGGAACTCCCTTGATTCTAGGACCACCATACACCTTATATTTGTATATCTAATGTCTATACTCAGTAGAGTTTCCCTGTGAGTATTGGAACAGCATTTAAATGAGCAAGGACACATCCGGAGGCAATTAAGGCACACACAAATAATTTATTCGAGCAATTTGATTTTGTGATGCCAAATTACTCTATTAAAAATTAATTTTACCAAAACAGTTGTCTTGGTTGTGTCTCAATAGTATGCCACTAATGATTGTGCTACTGTTATAACACATATGGTACCTGTTGTATATAGTGTTACATCTGAACAATAGTGAACTCCAATACACAGTAGTATTTTCATCACAACACAAGTATTCCTCATGCTGATACGTACATGTACCACCATAACTGGGGGGTCAGGGGGCCATGGCCTCCACACTATTTTTCAAAAGTATGTTTTGGTCTCCACACTTTTGGGGCCAAGTAGCTCAGGTTGAAAAAAATCTGCCAAAGTTATACACTCACAGAAGAAATACATACCTTCATACAAGAAGACATGCAACCACCATAGAACAGCACAGTCTTTTGTGGCAGCACCAGTCTGTTGTGACTGCACAGCAACTATCAAGCTATCTACTGTATTAAACCCAAAAGTGCCTGTAATTTTATTTCTGTTTAGTTCTGGCACGTGATATTTTGCTGTTCAAATATTTTTTCTGGAGCCTGTGCAGTAGTGAGAAGTTTAAACAGTAGAAAGGTTACCACATTTGTGGTAGCTAAAAGCATTACCCATGCATCCTCTGAAGGAAACTCTTCTGGTCTGATACCATGGTTGCATCATAGATAATGTATGCGTTCCATTTTGTCCACTACTTTGCAGACATACATTATCTATGGTTACATGTTCACATAATTTGAATAATACCCATGGAAGAGTCGTAGGCAAGTAGACGCGCATTCAGTACAGAGTTTTGGCTAAATGAAGTATGACAGCCTACCGTTAATGTGAGTCTGTGAAACATTGCATATGTTAGTAAAGTCCACATCATCCATACAAAACTACTTAACATTATATACTTACCAGTGTTTTGGCACTTCCCCCTCCACTGAGATAGAGATATGCAGAGGGAATAAAACTATATATAGCACAAGATCTCACTACAGTCAACTGTCTTGACCATGCTGCTAATTATGCTCTGAAATTCTAATTTTAGCAGCTACAATTAATTCACACACAACTATCAGTTGCCCTGACTGTTAGACATGAGGATACATGTAGTTTATAGGCATAGCTAATATACTGGTAAAGCTAGCAGCATAAGTAACATAATACCATCTATGTTACATTACAGGTAGTAGCCCATTAAAATCCATTAAAGACTGCGATTACTATGATGTTTGTATAATTATAAGACTGTAACCTGAAATTCCTGTGTTGGGGGTGGCACCCAAATGAAGAGAATGTGATACTACAGAGCCTGAGGGTTTCTAAGTTCCATAGAACCCTGTGTTTTGAAGTCTAACTTATTTAGACCACAACCATCCTACATATATGGTGATAAATCTCAAGTAGCAGCCTTTGTTATTTCATTGATACCCCACATGCTGTGGTCTTACTAGGTTGAAAATTTAGTATCTTTAGTTGATAGTTAACTGTTCAAATTGGCATATCTGTGCATATTTGTATAGTTATTTTTCACATATTTTAATGTACTCTCATAGGTTTTTCATAATCTGTTCACTATGTCTGACCATAGGAATGAAAGAGAGTCCACATGCCAGAAGGAACTTTTGGTAATAATCTAATTCTTGATTTCAGGAAATGATGTTGTCATCACTACAGGTGAGGCAATCTGTTATAGTGCACTTGTGAGGGTCATGTGGCTTACATTTCTTCCTATCTTTTAATGGTTTTCTATTACATCTAGGGCCACTGTTTGGTGATGTCGTTACTTCTGGACTGGTGGACAGACAAATTGGAGAACTGTGATAGTTGGTTGTAGCCCATTGGCCTCGTGTGGATTCTTCAGCGGTGTGTATTGTGTTATCATGATGTGCCATACTACATCATTTAGGGTGCAATTGTCAAGTGTGTCTGGCATTTCCCAGAGTGCTCCAGAGGTTTGTGGTCTCACTTAGTGGGTTAGGTGAGAATTTGTGTGTCATATAGCTTGGTCAAAGATATGAAAAGAATGTAATTATATAATTGTTTCTATAGAATAATTTTATTGTTTATGTACATCCAGGCATATATGCAAAACAGTTTAATGTAGTTCTCAATTTTCTTTTTGTAGTTGGTGTTGACCAGTTTATGAAGGAGGCTATAGATGTCGTGTATAAGTCTATGCAAATGGAACCATCAAGTTGATTAATAGACATAGCTAGATTTTTTTGTGTAGTGATCTTCAGGTGTCACATTAATAAGCACCAGTTGCAATGTGAATGTTTTAGTGTTTGAAGTGTGTTTGTATGAAAATTGTTATAAGAGTTCAATGGCATTCACAAATGTGGGGGGTGGTAAGTTATCGGTCCAGCTATGGTTGTGACAAGAGAAGGTGCTCTAGTGTGGGATGTACCCTCCATAGCCTTGCTCACCTGATGTGTTGTGTGGTAAAGTAAGTGGAGAGCAGATCAGATGATGGCATATGGTTAACAGCGTTCTCTACCATGTTGGCTATCTGAGGTAAGTAGAAGGTGAACAGTGTTGGGGGTAACGCGTTACATAATAATTATTATGCGCTTGTCAATTTCATGCCCCACCCCCGGGGGGGGGGGATACAGGGGATTTGACAAATCGTGGTGTCAAATTCCCCACTACTGGGGAAAAATCGGCTGTCAAATCCCCCACCCCCATAGTAGGGGATTTGACAACACCTCAAGGATGACTAAGCGCATATTTCATGCATGCGACTATAGTAATAAACCTGCCCTGTAACTAGTAAAATTATAGCATGTGCGATTTTATTGTTTAGAAATGCAACTACCGAAAATCGGTTAGTGAATCATTGGACAGCTGTCAATTGCCCCAGGGGTGGGGACAGGAAGTGATGTCAAATTCCCACCTGGGGTGTGGGGACGCTCGGGTGTGGGGGGGTGGGGCATGAAATTGACAAGTGCATTACTTTTGTGTAATATAACGAAATATGCTGTAAAAACAGGTAATATAACTCAAGTTACCTTACTTGCAAATGTCGTTACCCAAGTAATGAAGTCAGTTACTGTATGTTTCTACTGACTGAGTAACTGACTGACTGTGACTGACTGATGCCTTCAGACTCGATAACGGCTAAGGCTATGGGCTTGATTTTTTTTACTGTTCGACGTCGCTTCGGCCCGACAGGTGCCTTTTGGCATACCGCATGCAGTACGTACAAATACAATGCATTCTTCATGAACTTAGGGGGCATCTCCAAACTGATTTTGGTACGCTTAACGTCATAATGACGTTAAGGGGGGAGGGGGGTTCAGGCCATGATGTAGCTGAACTCTCTAGCATCCATTATGCTTCGTTGTGAGCTATGTTAGACCCGTTACACAGCATTACACATCAAGAACTGTTCGAAAAGCACCTCTGCAATCAAAGTAACCTATATGAAAAGTACGAATAATTTCTGTTGCAAAGGAAAGCCATCATTTGCTACTGCCAAATTGACACTTTTTGCTGTCAGCAAAGATGAATGGGACACAAAGGAGGACACTGGTAAGTCCATGAAGAATGCATTGTACGTAATGCAGTATGCCAAAAGGCACCTGTTGGGTCAAAGCGATGTTGAACAGTGAAAATCTCAAACCCATAGCCTTAGCCGTTATCAAGTTACACTTGCCTGAAGGCATCAGTCAGTCAGTCAGTCAGTAGAAAATTCTGTTTAATAATTAAAAAAAATTCTATAGCAACTTGTTGAAAGTGTTTCGGGTCAATCTGAAGACTTGTTTGGGCTTAGTTTTACCTAACCAATACTGCTTCATCGTTGTCAGGGAAAAGAGAGGCTGGCTTTTGGGTGATGTTTCTTCATGGGCCATGCCTACTCCTTTGTGGTCCCTCCTATACAGTTCTATCGTACTGTATGAAACACATCAACATCATGATGCTCAGAAACAATCACAATTAATTCCAGAATTGCTATAATCTCACAGCCCTAATAATAAGTTGAATAATTGGTAACAGCCAATATTAGCTAATTTGTGAATATCAGTATCGGTAATGAAGCGGAAATAATTAGCCGATTAACTGAAGCCCACAATCAATCAATAGAGACAGTAATAATTATACATGAAAGTGCTGAATGCAGTAAAAAAATTATTTGTTTCAACTGCTTTGGTGTGTATGTCTATGAAAAGTATGATTGCAAGGTTATAGCAGGCTAAATTTATGGGCTGTCCATGCAATTAGTTAACTGCTCTTTGCAGAGTCTGGAATCCCACTAAAATCACTGTTTGAGGAGCTGCCTCATAACAATTTGGCTTCCAAGTCCATGAAAGGGGTCAGTGGTAAAGCTGTAACAGACCTTGTAGATTGGTCCGCCCATGCAATTATCTACATTATCATTACAAATGCAATGTACACAAACTTTATGTGATTTTCTACTTCTCATCCCTTTATGAAGAATTGAAGAATAACAATATATAATCACTATTGGTTATATCGGCACATCGGCTACAGTAATGAGCATTCAGTCGATATTGGTAATATGCATATCGGTACAACCTTAAAGGGTATGCATTGATAAATCCTATATAAAAAATCGATATACTCTAACAGAGCAGTTAAAACAGAATATTCATAATGGAACACTATTTACTATCTTGATAAAGGAGCTAAATTTTGAGTTTTACGGAGAATTTGAAAACGTATCTGGATCATTACACTTTGGAAATGTGGAATCTGGAATAACGGATATCTAGTTTTACAGATTATGCAAATAGCTATGTAACACTGCGGTGTGGGCAGATCAAACGAATTTTTGGGTATACTTACCCGTGGTTAGGGAATTATCTGTATAATGCTCTGTGTACTGTAGAGCTAAAACTTTCTCCAACAACTTTGCAACAATCGAGCTCGGCAACAATTAATCGGACTAACCACTGAAATGGGGTTACATTACAACGTTTCCAATCACTAGGAAATACACCAGATTTTAAGGAATGGTTATCAACTGGTAGTATGGAAGTGACTATCTCTTTTCCCGTCCCCATACAAAAAAGTGGTTTGGATATACGGGGGACCATACATGCCATACGCGCTGGTGGGCAGAAGATCGAAACAAGGAATCCGAAAAGTCACAATATTAGATTAGATTATCCATTTTTGTCAAAAGACAAGGGTACACAAAAGGCTAAGCCTGTAAACGTGCTCCCCTTCACAAAAAGCACATACAAAACAACACACACACATAAACACCCCCCTAAACAAACAATTAGCAACAACTCACTGATGCCTCCTGTCTTGTTCACTAGAAGGCGCTGACCAGGTAGATGCTGACGTCAGCGGTGTGCAAGTCCCCGTCCCCCCACATGCAGTTGTACGCATGCGTAGATTCACCGTACTACCTTACTGGCGTGTCTGTTTCGGTCAAGTAGTCAAGCGAAAAATGTCTTCATATGTGCCCGACCAGATAAACTTTCCTAAAGAGGAAGAAAAGACGTTGAAACTCTGGAAAGAATTGGACGCGTTCCAGACCAGCTTAAAGCAGTCCAAAGACGGTCCTAGGTAATATAAGAGTTGTATGTTAGTGTAGCTGTCTGATTTAGTCTGTAAAAAACCTTATGACAAGTTGTGATCGTGCACGAATGTATTAGAATACACCGCGAACCCCTTGTGTAGGTACACCTTCTACGACGGACCGCCATTTGCAACAGGTTTACCTCACTATGGTCACATACTAGCAGGAACTATTAAGGTGTGTGTAGTCCTAATAGTGTAAGACATATCTGCTGTGTGTTATCCCTACCCCACGTGTGTAGGACACAGTGACACGGTATGCCCACCAGACAGGACATCATGTTGAGAGAAGGTTTGGGTGGGATTGTCATGGGCTACCAGTGGAATATGAGATTGATAAAACCCTCGGTATAAAGGTGAGTAGCATGGTATATAAATCTGTTAATGTGGACACTTGAGGACACCTACATAATCCAGACACTTAGTTAAGATATATACTGACCTGGACTACTATTGGTTGATCATGATGTCTGTATCACACTAGCTAGAGCCTGTTATGTGGACTATATTGCTATAATCAGTCATCCCAGACCACTTCATCTGTTCCTTTGGGTAAATTACTGTGCCATCATTAATTTGACCAACTTGGCAGTTGACTACTTGTATAGATGCTCTGAAAAGTAAAGGAGAGTCAGTAACAGCAAGGTTTACCAACTCCAGTAACCTTCAGCTTATAATAATAGTACTTATTATTATATTGGTAATTGATCTTGCTGGGTTATCTTTGACAAGGGACAGCTTCATGTATGACATAACAGTATGTTAGTACACTACATCTCATTACCTTACATTGTTACGTTACAGGGCCCAGAAGATGTGAAGGCGATGGGTATAGGAGAGTATAACAAGGAATGTAGGAAGATTGTAATGAGATATTCTACTGAATGGAAGGTTTGTGATAAGAGGGCAACCAGCTCAGTGCTAGGATTAACAAAATCAACCTCTGTTAACCATTGTGTGTGACCAAAACCCATTGTAGTTGGGAAATTTACTATGATTAGCGTCATATGAGCAATATCTTAATAATGGCTGACCTATGTAGCTATTTCTAGCACTGAGAGGGTTGGGTGCTTATGTTTAAGGGTGCTCTTATATTCTGGTTACAGGAGATAGTTACAAGGTTGGGACGCTGGATAGACTTTGATAATGATTACAAGACGTTGTATCCATGGTTTATGGAGTCTATATGGTATGTGGTCGAATTATTAACATTGGTTACCATGGTGATAATACAGGTGGGTGTTCAAGCAGCTTTATGACAAAGGGCTAGTTTACCGTGGTTACAAGGTGAGGGGCATATTTTAATATATCAGTGACAAAGTAGTTGTTGGATCAGGTGATGCCCTACTCTACCGGATGTAACACACCATTATCCAACTTTGAGTCTGGTCAGAATTACAAGGATGCTGTAGATCCTGCTGGTAGGTGCTTATATACTTATATAAGGAGGTGCTTGTATAGTAGGAAATTTTTAGGTGTTTTTTTGTATTGGTTAGCAATGTTTCATGTGCAATAATGTATTTTAGTGGTGCTTATTTTTCCAATAATAGTCAATTTTCCACTTGATGATGATCCTAATGTTAGTGTGATAGCATGGACCACTACTCCTTGGACGTTACCTAGCAATCTAGCTCTCTGCGTACACCCTGACTTCACCTATGTTAAGGTTAAAGGTGAGACTTAAATTTGAGTACTATTTGGGTCTAAATGGTTGGGAATTGCATCATTGTTATTGCTTACAATGGAACTGCATCAAAAAGAACACCCTAAAATGTGAACACCTTGATAATCAGAACACTTGTTCATAGTCCTATTTAGACCCCTCACTAATAAAGACTGCTTTAACCCGTAAACCTGCAGAGATCTTTTTGGGAATGCATGTTTACACGGTATAAGCATGCATGGTGACACTAGGTGGGGTAACTTAATTTTTATAACCTACAACTACACATTGATCAAAAGTCTGTTCACTGGGCTACTTGGAGAAGGTTAAATGAACATTGTAACTACAGTGGCTTACTTGTATGAAGTGATGAATAACAGTGAATCATGTCTCCGTGTTTCAAAGCTCTTGCGACGTATTTAATTTCAATTGTGGGCTTACTCACGTGACATATATGGCTTGATAGAAAATTTAACAGCGACTCAAACAGAAGTGATAGGAGCAAACCACCATCGACTTATGAACCATTTTATAAAAGTATGTGTGCACAGAATTTGTGTGTTTCCTTACCGAAAATTTTGTTTACACGGCTAGTTTTGACCTTATCATTTATGTAGCATTCTAAGTATTATTTTAATCCTTGTTAATTAAACAGGTTTAAGGATTAAGTTTGTCACAAAGTATCCAGAGCAGAGTCTTGGTTTACTTGAACGCTTAAATCTTGTATACATGCACATATTATAGGTTATGTGTGTGAATTAAGGCTTTTTTAGACCAATCAAACAACAGTATTTACATCATGTTGGAGGACCGGTTGGAGGCATTGTTCAAGAATCCTGAGGAGTATGCTATATTGGAAAGGTTTGATAAGCTGGATTAGTTGTAGTGATGATATGATCTCTTCACAGGTTCAAAGGGATTTCCCTACTGAACAAGAAGTATCAACCATTGTTCTCTTATTTTGCCCATGTGAGCTATAGAGGATGCGAAAGCTGTTATACCAAATCCTTATTCTCCCTTACAGATGAAGCAGTCGGGTGGTGATCAGGGAGCATTCCGTATCCTTTGTGATACTTACGTCACATCTGATAGTGGTACTGGTGTGGTCCATCAAGCACCTGGGTTTGGTGAGGTAAGATGATCTCACCAATGAGGTCACATGACATCACACATGCTATAGGATGACTTCAGGGTATGTACACATTATGGGGTGATCAGGAAAGATGAGCAGGTAGTGTGTCCTGTAGATGAGACTGGCTGCTTCACTAGTCAAGTGACTGACTTTAAGGGACAATATGTCAAGGTATGCTAGGTGTATTTTCCTGAAAACATGCTGTATTTGTAGTATTTCATAATCTTATTGTACACTAGTCAGCAGATAAAGGGATCATGAAGGTACTCAAACATAATGGCCGTCTTGTTCACCAAAGCACAATGAAGCACAGCTACCCATTCTGCTGGAGGTGAGTAGAGGGTGTGGTTGATATCAATAGGGACAGTCCCTTACAGGTCGGAAACCCCCCTCATCTACAAAGCTGTCCCCAGCTGGTTTGTGAGAGTTGAGAGTATTGTTGATAAACTGTTGAAGAATAATCAGAAATGTTATTGGTAAATATGTGTATGTTGTAGTACATAATAATAATTGTTATTCTACCCCTCAGGGTACCAGAGTTTGTTAAGGACAAGAGGTTTCATAACTGGCTGAAGGATGCTTGTGATTGGGCCATCTCTCGTAACCGATACTGGGGAACTCCCATCCCATTGTGGGTATCAGATGATCTCCAGGAGGTATGACACTGCAACTATTAAGGTTCAGAAAATTGTGACTGTTTGTAGAAAAACTGATCTTACCACATATTTAGTATTGAGAAATGCCCAGTTTTAAATATTTGAGATTATAGCTTGGAAAGAAAGATGTGTAGAGATAAATTTGGTCAATCACAACTGGTTAAACTGAGAGAAATTTTCCAGTACAGGTCTTTTACAACAATACAGAGCTGTATACTATAGATATGCATCCATATGAGATTTTGCTGATAACTGATATTGAATAATATTTTTCAATCTGATATATATGTAATACTGCAAGCTTGTCTTTCAACTAATTTACTAGTTTCCATTTACTCTCTTTCTAAAGCATTCCTGTTTAGTGCATAACCATTACGTAATATATCCCTGTTGTTAGGTGGCGTGTGTGGGATCAATTGCTGAGTTAGGAGAATTGTCAGGAGTCAAAGTGACCGACCTGCATTGTGAGAAGTGAGCCGGTCCATCTCTGTGTGTCAGTCCTGTACACCACACGCTACACAGTGTGGACCCCATAACAATTCCCTCCAAGACTAGACCAGGAACTACCCTACATCGGATCAGTGAAGTGTTTGATTGTTGGTTTGAGAGTGGAAGGTGATTTCCCCTGTGTTATTATCATGTGATCACTTGTATGGTTTCACAGCATGCCGTATGCTCAGAGCCACTATCCATTTGAGAACAAAAAACAATTTGAGGCTACCTTCCCGGCTGACTTCATTGCTGAAGGGATTGACCAAACAAGAGGATGGTAAGTGTGTAACTGGTGTACAAAGATTATATGCTCTTGAATACATTCCCTACTTTGTATTAAGTAAACGTATTTTACAGTATTATGTTGTTATGTTGTGCCTGTGGCTGTGAAATTTTTTTCCACCACAAAACTGTAGGTATTTGTTCTGTACATTATCTGTTATAGCAGCATATGACGTACAATGAGGTTCAACATTGACAATTTGGTACAATTTGTATGTCTGTCTATCCTATTGTTAATGTTGTAGGTTCTACACCCTTCTGGTGATCTCCACAGCGCTATTCAACAAGCCTCCCTATAAGAACCTGATTGTGAATGGATTAGTACTAGCTAAGTGTGTAGGTGTAGTGATGTCATCATGTAATGTCATTACATCATGTGACATCATCATAGAGATGGTGAGAAGATGAGCAAAAGGTTGAAGAATTATCCTGATCCTGTGGAGGTGGTGAACAGGTATGGAGCTGATGCTCTAAGGTTTGTAGGGACTAAGAGTGAGCTTAACACTGTTGGTACTGTCATACTGTTACGCTATACACGTTAATCCTGTTATGCTGGTCATACAGGTTATATTTGATCAACTCGGCGGTGGTCAGGGCAGAGGTGCTCAAATTCAAGGAGGATGGTGTTCGTGACGTAGTGAAGGATGTGTTCCTCCCATGGTACAATGCTTATCGTTTCCTTGTGCAGAATGTGCAGAGATTAGAAACTGTGAGTAGTGGGTGTGGTCCTGTGTTGGTGGGACCTGGCTACTTCACCCTCCACCTCCTTGGGACCAAGTGACCTGATTATCAAGGTGTCCTACTAAGGGATATTGGGACCTTTTAACTAAATATTGTCTGGATCATGTTGGTGTCTTGAAATCTCTCCTAATGATCATGACCTCAACATGTCAAAACTTTGATCTGTATGAAAAGGCGAAGATTTTGTTACCAGTAATTTAAGTCATATCCATGGCTAAGCGTTGCTGTGTATTATAGTAAAAAAAGTGGAATTCCATTATCCCAAAAGTGGTCACCATTGTCTTGGAGTTATTCATACGTATGTGTGTATGTTGCATCAATTATTTATTTAAATCCAACAATGTAGATGTACATAGATGTTTCCTGTGCTGCATTACACATATACCTATCATTGTTTTCTAATTACCAGGAGGAAGGAATATCATTTAAACACGATGATACACTGACCTATACTAGTACTAATCTGATGGACAAGTGGATAGTGTCCTTCACTCAGAGCTTGTTGTCTTTTGTTCATGAAGAAATGGACCGTAAGTGTGTACAAGCATGTATACTATACTAATAACACGGGATTGGAAGCTCTGTTTGCGGGCTCAATATAGCGTGTACATTCCAAATAAGCACTCCTTGTAGTTTCGTGGACTTGCCTTCAGTTGGTGAAGGCTACAAAAGTCTGGTTATTTCGATGCTAACTTAGCTAAGGGTAGTGAAGAACCAAGGTAAGTGTATAAGATGATATATGAGCTAGTATTTCTGTGCAATTAAGCTCAAATTGTCTTGTAGCACAACGTAAATTGGGGAACACTACGAAACCGTATTCTGTACTCTTTGCCAAGTATTTGAAGACATACAGTGAAAACTAATGGAATTGTATTAAAGTACAGACAATTCCAATGGGCTTGTGCCGCACGTTGGTATAATTAATTCAACACTTTTTCCAGAAGATTTTTAGTGTTAACCAAATGACAAGTGACATAGTTTGTGTACCTGTTTCAGATATTTCTAAGCGTCTTCCAGACAATTGCTGAAATTATGGCGAAGCTAAATGATTCGAGTGTGGCTTAGTGTAACAAATTACAGTTCTTTGTTTTGTACGGACCACCTTAAGCTCGTGGAACAAGAGTCAAATCCCATCCTGTGATAATAGAGCATAGCAACCAAGATAGCAACATAACTAATGACATGACGCAACCATCAAATTAATTACTTCCGGTACAACGAGGAGTGCCGGCGTGCAAAACAGAGCTTCCAATCCCGTGTTATTAGTATAGTATCTATGGTACAAGTTATATATAAAGTGTATGATAATGTACAAGTGTATCTGGACAATTTTAGGATGTTTGGAGTTTAGTCCATAGCATCTTGGCAGTTCGTCTTGCTGTGTAAGTTTGACAGACAGTCAGCATTGTCTAGTGTCTCTGTCCTTGTCATATGACATAGTGAATAGTGAGGAAATCAGGCTTTTGAAAGGAGCCCCAATAGTGGCTCAAAGAATGGCTTTAATATTGCAGCACACATACATACTCTTTCTGCCACTATTTCTAACCACCCTACTACTCTTAGAAGACAAACCCCAACACACGTATATACATACCTGCACGCACTATATGGAGATAAATCTGTTCCTAGCATAGCATCCAAATAACTATTTTCTTGGAATACACACATATTGTAAGTATTTCACTGTGTTAGTAATTGAGTCCTCCATTCCTGTGGATGTGGTTGTGTAATACATTAATCACATGATCACATGATCACATGATTGTACAATGATAATCATTGGCAATTGCAGTTGTGCCCACAATTGTGTAGTTCTATGAGATTTAACCATTCACTGTTTGTCTCCCAATGACGAGGGTTTCAATTTAAAGACTGACCCTTTTAGAACAGTAGTATAAGTACTTTGGAAAATCTGGTACATACAGACATGTGTCCCGTGACAGCAGTCCCAAACTAATTGTAGTCAGGGAAAACAATGCCAAGTGGTTGCTACCTTATCAAAATGGCAACTATCTCAGTGGACAGCTCCATGGCAACACCTCTGTAGAGAGCAGTAGTAGATGTACCACATACGTACTTGTATCTGTTATCATACATTGGCCCTAAGATCACTCATCTGGATGTTTGCTTTTCTTGTGTAGTGGACCAGTGCCTGAGCCAGCAGCTTTCTTGTCACTAGTTTCTGTGTTACGCTTAGAACATGTTATCAAATTAATTTTACATTTCTATGAAACTCTGTTCTGTAGTCTTCTGAAACAAAGATAAGCAGAAAGAGTTGCGTATTCTCTACAGAAGCTTGACTAGTGACCCGACAGAAAGGCTGTATACACCCTGTCTTTGATAGTCACATAGATGGATGGCTCTTTACACTCCTTCAATCATATGTAAGTGCTGAGGTTTGCAGCTTCTTGATTAAGGGTATGGGATAGTAAACCAGGGGGGCTTAGGGGGGCTTAGGGGGGCTTAGTGCTTTACCTCTAGTATCATTAGCCCATGAAGTGGAAGTAAGTGACCATCTTGCTGTAACATTCCAGGCAATACTTGTAGTATTATCTGTTGTGACACATGCCACATTATTTTGTAACGGTTTCCAATACTGCTGCTATGTTCAGCATTGTGACTATCTGTGAGCTAGTACTTCGGGTAGAACCAAAGTATCTCTTAAGAGTAGCAACTTGTGGATCATTGAGCTGTATTTCCATAGACTTATTGGGATTTGCAAGCAAGATGTCTGTATTCACTGTTGTTGCCAATGGGTTTGTCAGCATAGAAGTTACTAGTTCCAGTCAGTACAAGTACAAGATGGCCCCAGGAAAGAATCATAGCAAAATTGACCCAGCAACTGCAATAGTGGTGATGATAGTCATAAAAAGTTTACCCATGCCTATAAAATGTTGTTTCTGACTCACTGACCATACCCCTTCCCCTCCCCCCTACCGAACTCAGAAGACACTGGAGGAGGATGTCTTTTTCATTGACTGCTGTACCTTTAACAGCTTATTTACTGTAGTGAAACTTGTCATCATTGTACCTATTACAATAGTCGGTTTTACTATGTTTTGTAGTGAAGTGGCTGCTGTCCCAGTCACCTGGCCCACTAGGTTGCATACTCATCAATTTTAGGTCAACTTGTTAACCGGCTAACTGCATCCTGCAACAAGTTTTGCTGTAGATGTTGGTGAAGATGTTGATTAGATTACCAATGGCATTATTTGAGGCTTCAGGCTCAGCTACAAAGGAGATCATCAATTTAGAATTGGTGGTGAGATGGATTTGGTTTTGAGGGTAGTATAATTATGAGATGTTGCACATGGACGTTGTTTAATAATCTTGGACCACTGACTTCACTGTACAAGATTGTCTTGGGTATATAGATGCCTTGCCTTTGTCTCCAAGTATGATTCTTCAGTCATCATGTCCAAGTGTTGAGTAAAATAATTTCTGAGGTAAGATACTGCACAAGATATCAAGTGTATCAAGACCTCATCTCTTGAGATACAATTTGGCAATAAAAATCTAATTGTTTATAGTGTGTAGCTCTTGAGTTACATGTGTATACTGGTGATATCCATGTCACTCTCCTCTAGGTTACAGGCTGTACACTGTTGTGCCACGTTTAGTTCGTTTCATTGACCAGTTGACAAACTGGTATGTCAGGTTTAACAGGCGAAGGATCAAGGTGTGTTACTGAGTCCATTAACTAGTGTGTCACTAAGTGTGTTCTCTTCATCCCCTCCCCGGTAGGGAGAGACAGGCCAGGAGGAGTGTCTACAGTCACTACATACACTGTATGATGTGCTCTACACCATGTGTAGAATGATGGTAAGTCTGTGTGTGCGCGTGCGTGTGTGTGTGGAACCAACAACAGAGGTTTGGTTATCTGAACTAATGTTGGGTGTGTGTGTTTATGCAATTAAAAAGCAAACACTGGTACAAAAGTGTCCTGGGAAGGACAACTTGATCGAATACTGTATACAACAGCTCAGTTTAATACTCTACTAAAAGCATACAACTCAATGGGACCACAATGTGTAGTAACTGATTATACCTACAATACCTCTCTTAAAATGATACAGTAGGCCATATTAGGAATGATGATGTTGGTCCCAGTAGGTTAAACTGATTACAGTTTCTTTGAAAGTTTTAGATCCCAAACTGTCCATAACAAAGAGATACAATGACAGAATATGACTACACTTACCTCTTGTAATATATTGTCACTACTACAGGCACCGTTCACTCCATTCCTCACGGAGCTGATGTATCAGAATCTGAGGCAATTGTTGGTAGCCAGTCAGAATAGTGGTAATGCCAGTATCCATTATCTGATGATGCCTCGGGCTAAGTGAGTGATCACATGATCTCTATGGTTGTTGCTAGGTGACTTGTACTCTTACAGTATGGCAGTGGTTGATATAGAGATAGAGCAATCAATGGCCAGTATGCAGGTTGTGATTGAACTAGGAAGGGTGATCAGGGATAGGAAGGTGTTACCTGTTAAGATAAGGATAGTTGTGTTTTATGTGTACACCCCTCATAGCATTGTGTGGGTATGGGTGTGGGTATGGGTGTGCGTGTGCGGGAGTGTGCATGCGTGTATGCTGTGTGTACAGGAGTGTGCATGCATGTATGCTGTGTGTGCGGGAGTGTGCATGCGTGTATGCTGTGGTACAGGAGTGTGCATGCGTGTATGTTGTGTGTGCAGGAGTGTGCATGCATGTATGCTGTGTGTACAGGAGTGTGTGTTTGTTTACATGATTGTGGTATAGCATGGTATATGTGTAATGCAATTAACTTTCACCACAAAGTACATGACCATATGTGGAGTAACATATGACTCATTGTTGACACATGGTGGTCATGTGATATGGACATAGTGTAAACTGTCTGAGTCAACAGTGAACAGCTACAGTAATTACTGATAGTGTGTGTTGGCCAGGAGCCATTAAGTGCTGACCTTGCAATGCCCTGGTCAGCATGGTATATGTAAATGCTTATTCTGCTCTACTGGTGCGTGCCTCACTACTGTGAGTCTTGATTAAAGGCATATCCTTATTTAGTTGTGGCCAATAAAACAATATCATTGTTCAGTACTAGCTATTACTCCACTACACTACAAGCTTGAACACAAGAAACTGGTCATCCCAGCTACATGTGTAGTTTAATTGCATATAACCAGACCTTCGTATTTTTATGATATTGTAATCATAATAGTCTACTATATGCACATAAGAGTTTATACACTACAGCTACTGTAGCTATATCATAAGCAATGGTCTATCACACTTTACTGGTTTGTATTATTTCCTCTTGTCACTTCATGTAGTATCCTCTTCCAGAAGTTGTGGTGATCCACAGAGACCAGTCTGTCCGAGATCATGTGAGCTCACTAAAGAGTTATATATTAGAGGTCAGTCACACATACTGTACACACTTGGTTACACACTTGGTTACACACTGTTGCTATGCAGGAGTTGACTGTCAAAGAACTAGTTGTTGAGACCGACGAGAAGCCATACAATGTACAGTTGAAGGCACAACCGAACAGTGAACGACTTGGCAAGAGACTTAAGGGAGAGTTGAAAAAAGTGTCAGCAGCCATTAATGGTGAGGATCCGTAGGAAAGCACTATTAACATGTTAGGTGATGTAACTGTTAATCAATCAAAATAGTTCAATTGTAGGGCCAAACTGCATCAAAGAGACCTTTCAACGCACAGAACATGCCTAGACTGCTTGCATTCAAGTTTTAAGGATGGTTTCCATATAACCGCAAACTGCCTGTGTTGTTCAGAGCATCTGCAGTAGCCTGCAACTAGCCACTGTGGCCTGTAGCAGTAGTTAAAGATAGATATCAGTCCACTACAGGACTGTATTTCTCCATATTACATGAAGTTTAATGAACCTTGGCAAGGAACCTGGCAGCAAAGGTATGTCTTTGTTTGTTACAACATGGCCCATTGCAGTTAAGTGACGGGGTACGCATGTTGGCTTCTTTGTGGTGAGCTTTGCCAGTGCTTGCCTGTGGTGTTTGTTACAAATTCTCCTGCCTCAGATACTGAAAAAACTGGAAAAGTCTCAACTCTTGAAGCACAGTTGTTGCAACACCAGCGAGTTATGTTTCTTACATGCTCCCATCAAGACCTTAGTTATAATCACAGATAGTTTGCAGTTATTTAGAAACTAGCCCCTTTGGTGACAAGATTTTGACTCATCAGCCTTCTCACAAGTCCCAAGTGAAAAAAACACTTTATGTTAAACTACTTACATTACCTTTGAGTAAATGGCTGGTGCACTATGCGTCAGCTAAAGTAGTGTGTGGTTAGCAAAGGTCATGACTTGCAGGCTTTGAGCGTGTTATATATGCATACATCAGTTCTGTCTCAACTTTGGGTTGTTTCTACTGAAATTCACAGTGTGTTGTACGTAATTACGTACTGTAACAAATGAGTCACTCTGGATAGTGACTATATTAGGTAGGTTAACTTCATATAGCAATGAAGCTTCGTATCTCATAGCACCCACGTGTACATATTTGGACTACTTACTGTAGTATGTTTACCATTGTGGCTTGTCACTTCACATTGTTACAGCTTTCACTGAAGATGACATCAAGGAGTTACAGTCATCAGGGGAAATGGTAGTTGCTGGCCACACCCTAACAACAGAAGACATTAAACTACTCTACACTGTTGATACTTCTCAGTCCTCTAACTATGAAGCACACTCTGATGGGAAGGTGTGTCTGTCTGTGTTTAGTGTCTGTGTGTGTGTCTGTCTGTGTATAGTGTCTGTCTGTGTGTGTAGTGTCTGTCTGTGTGTGTAGTGTCTGTCTGTGTGTGTAGTGTCTGTGTGTGTGTGTGTGTGTGTGTGTGTGTGGTGCAGTGCGTGTCTGTATGTCTGTGCGATGTGTGTGTGTGTGTGTGTGTGTGTTAGACCAGTGTGGAACTCTCCAAAGTAAGAAGTAAGAACACAATAGAAAAGGTACTTGTAATTTTAGTCCCAAAGTGTTCATTATGACTATGACACCGTGTCAGGTTAATGCTCTAGTTTACACAACTAGTTACAGTCACTTGATAATGATACTGCTAGTATTATAATAGCCTATTCCACGTACAGATGTTAGTGTTACTCAATTGTACTCCAAGTGATGAGATGAAACAAGAAGGAATTGCTAGGGAGGTAGTGAACAAGATACAGAAACTGAGGAAGAAGGTAAGCATTACCATGTAATGGTTGCCATGTATCATATAACATCACATGTGCACGCACACTCTCATACTTGTTAACGCCATCATCATCATTCAATGATAAGTTTGTCCTTAGGTATTCTTGGCCAAATATACACTGTACTACTTTGAATACTCGCTTTGATGAGAAAGGATTTGTTCACACACACAACACTACACACAAACTACATGCACACTTAATAACAACACTCTCCACCACACAGGCAGGGTTGAAGGCTAGTGATGAAGCCAGTATAGTGTACTCATATGTGGGAAACCTGAAGAAAGCTGTTGAACTGTCTAATGTCATCAGTGACTATAAGGACTACATCACCACAGCAACAAAGGGTGATATTTCACCAGGTGATGCCCCTGGTGCTGATGTCATAGCAGAAGATGAACAAAAGGTAATTAAATGTCACCAGTTGACAACAAAGTACCAACACATAATATGTTAACGTGAAACCTTGTTAGTAGCCATACCTCCCTTAGGAAAGTGTTTACCCTCCTTGTGTTAACAGTTTCATTGTTAACCCTAGGAAAGTGTTTACCATATTTTAACCCATTAACATCTGTACTTGCAATACAGTGTGAATAATTCCCAGACTGTTTTTGTTGTCAATATTGTCCTGGGTGGCAAGGTACATCTTTCCTTGGCCCTTCCTTAGATTTGCATATTCTCCACCTATACATGATACAGTGCAGGTTTATTGTGCATCACATGCCACGTCGGGTTTCTACTAGTGTCTTGTATAAAGTTTGCCAGATGTTATGTACATATCGCTGTGTAGCAACCAACAGTCTTGGTCCTGAAATCTATCCACTAAAATATTACAGTAAACACCCACCCAAATTAAAACAACTGTTCTATTAGAGTATTTGTGTGTGTATTCTGTTAGAACAGTTGAACACTCTGTGTACAATATAAACCTATCTGTATGTTTCACTTATCTGAACACTTCATATCATTTCCTGAACACTTCTTATCATTTCCTGAAACCATTTTAGTTTAGAAGATCTACTGTATTCATTTCTCTTGCCCCCACAGATCAAAGGTTTGGAGGGAGCCAGTCTCAAGTTATGGTTGGTGTCAAAGAGACAATACCATACTACTGCTACAAGTAGTGGTCCCCCTCGATGTCGCTATGTCAACATGTCAGTGTTGCCGGGGTCCAGTATATGATGTGGTGGTACTACCGGAACATTGTTACTGGAGAACCCTGTGGGAGAAAATGTGTTGAGCTATGAGAGGTTACTACTGGAGGTATGGACTATAGTTGTGTATTGTGTGTGTATGAGGCAGTGAGGCCAAGTGGCTAGAGCACTGGCCTGAGGTTCAGGTTTGATTCCCAGTTGCTATTATTGTTTCCTTGTACTGACATTGCTCCAGTCTACCCACCCAACTAGGATCACCAAACTAGGATCACATACCTATTGAACTAGAAAATGTCAACATACCACACTACCATGTGATACATTACTATTACTCACACTGACTTGTCTTACAGGCTGGGGTGTTGTTCAACTGTCATGGCAAGAAGATCTCGCTATATCAACTAACCAAAGACAGTAAGTTACACACATCAATGTCTAATGTGTATTAAATATAACGGCTAGACCATGTATGGTTGTGTGTACTGTAAGGTTTTCTCCATATACAGTGCTCCCCATTTATCTGAACCAAGTACTTGGTTATCCAAACAGTAGAAATGATGACTGCTCTATTAGAGTATTTTGTCTACGATGAATGTTTTATTAGAGTATTTTAACAGAGCTCTGTATGTAAGGATTATCCGAACTTTGAGTATGTTTTGGTACCATGGGGGTTGGATAATCAAGGGAACACTGTAGAAATAGTTAAGACATTCGACCAATCATATTGGTTGTTTGTTAACTTCACAGTTAAGTGTAGAAATTACATGCACATCATTTCTATATTGTTGTCTTGCAAGAACTATTGTACCTTCATACCATAGTGTATACAATCATAGATAATAGAGGACATGAAAGGGATAGGAGACATAATGTGATGTCACAAAATACGTACATTTCTATTGGAATTCCGTGCATTGCATCACAGACATACTCGTTACACTTGCTGCACTTGTATCAAAGAGAAACAAATTGTTGTAATGACAGAATTTGTAACTAACAACTGAAACTTTGCTACAATGAACTCAAGTAAGTAATCGAGGGAACTAGGATGGTACCAACCTTCAAGGAAGTTATACGTAAAATTAAAGGAGATTGAAAGTGAAAAAAAAATAATGGCCCAGAATTACTTTAAACTCCATAACTTTCTTGTAAATATATTCTATCCTTTTAACTGTGATAAACCTATTTCTTACCATTTAACAGAGAGAACCAGAGGGAATATCAGAACAAAACAGGAACTGTTGCTCAAAGAAATGACTAAGTCTCTTCCATTTTTACCAAAAGTTAAACCACTTAGCAGTACAACGCAACGGTAAAAAACTGTGTTGGTGACACGCCTAGCTTACCACAAGATTTGAAAGTGCAACCGGCTATACAAGAAGTGGTATGGACGGGGCATGAAGGTACTATGAGTGAAGGTATGACAGCGTGTAACAATCACAGTTAATGCGATATGCTTTGTTACAAAATCTACGGTCTGAATTCTCTCGCCAAAATCTCTCACAAAGGCCTAAATACTTGCTGTAACTATTAACGCTGCTTAGAACACTGCTTGAGCACAAAACTGTTTTGTCTTTCCAAGTCACGCATAACTAACAGAAATCAAACCAGAAATTTCTTGCGTTTCTTATCCTTTTTATGTACTCTATTATCTATGATACAATACAGTGATCATTGTGATCCACTAAATGGTCATGTGATTCAGAGTGATCATGTGATCACCCACAGGTGCACATGGTCCAGTAGAATACAGTTCAGTATTGGAGAAGTTGTCACCTAGCAACTGTGATGTGTCCAAATTACAAGGGACTACCATATTTGTACATGATGAGGTAATGCTATTTATAGTAACTACCTAATATAGTCATATATATCTACTAGGAGGTGTTAACAGGACAACTAGATGATGGAGCTATTTTGACATCACTTGGTCAACTTCCTGTGGTACCATATGTTAATTTAACCCTCAAGGATGGCAAAGAGGTGACGGTGTTTACTGAGAACCCCAAGGGGGTTAGCCTGGGGCATAACCAACCTCATCAGGTAATGTGTAATAGACACTAGTATAGCATTTCCTATCATAGTTAAGTATAGTTAAGTAACTGCTTGTTTTCAACTGCACAGTTTGTCACTTCGAGATACTTTCATTGTTCTGTTTTTGAAAACCACTTGTATTAGGTTTTGATAAATGTCCTCAATTTGTTTGAAAATGTTAATCCCAATGGAGGAGTCATATATATCCATACTGAACAAGCAGTTTATTGGCCTTAATGCTGTAATGCTGTAACTAACTGAAGGCACTTTTGTAATGACATAGCTGATATACTGGTAAAGCTAGCAGCATAAGTAACATAATACCATCTATGCTACATAACAGGTATTAGCCCATTCAGATTCATTTTAAGACTGTGATTATGTTTGTATAATTATAAGAAACAATTCACTGTAACCTGAAATGCCTGTGTTGTGGGGTGGCACCCAAATGAAGAGAATGTAATACTACAGAGCCTGAGGGTTTCTAAATTCCATAGAACCCTGTGTTTTGAAAGTGCCTTCAGTTAGTTCAGTGTGACCCTAAATGCTTCCAACAGATTGCTACAAAATTTTAATTTTTTTTTAATTCAATGGAATTGACTAACGGTCTGATGCCTTCAGACAAGCATAACTCATTAACTGCTAAAGCTACGGGCCGGATTTTTTCACTGTTCAATGTCACTTTGTCCTGAGATGTGCTTTTTAGCATACCGCAGTATGTGCAATGAAGCATTCAAAGGCATCACCTTTGTCCTCCTTTGTGTCCCATTTCTTTTTGCTGACAGCTAAAGGTGTCAATTCGTGGTAGCGCGATGGCTTCCCTATATGGGAATTGTCATATTTTCCATGGTGCCTGGATTGATTGCGGAGGTATTTCTCCTACTGTTCTTAAATATCTTTTAGCATTGTAAAACGGACTTAACATAGCTCAAAGCAAAGCATAATGGTCACTGTCACTTTCGAGTTAATAATTGATAGCTGGGGCACTTGAATCATCCATATTGTCATGGTGACTGGATTGATTGCAGAGGTGCTTCTCCTACCTGTTCTTCGTCTGTAGCACTGTGTAATGGGCTGAACATAGCTGAAAACAAAGCATAATAGCCACATCACTTTCAAGTCAGTCTGGTGCCATCCTTTCTTTTGATGCAGTATGCGTGGGTTCATCAGTCATAATAATGTTACAAAATACTGTATTTGACCGGTTAATAGCCGCGGCTCACATAATAGTTGCCCCCCGGATAGTAGCCGCTTGAATTACTGTCATAAGAGCCACCCTCGGATAAGAGCTGCGGCTTGCATCTGAATATGCTGATTCAAGTGCTGATGACACACGTTTGAAGGAGAAACTAAGCGAAGAAGTTATTTTAAGCCTGGAAATAGCATTTCTGAGAGGAGCCAAGTGGATTAACAGTATTAAAGGATGATTATACAAGGTCAGCCGTTTGAAAATCCGTATAAACACTGCAGGTTACTGCCACACTAGCTCATAGTAGCCGCCCTCAGATAGTAGCCACCTTTGCATAGTACCTGCATCATTTTAAAGTTATAGTATCCATGGCTATTAACCGGTAAAATACAGTAAGTATAAGGAAAAATTAAGGATTCAAGTTTGATTATAGAAAAAGTAGGGAAGCAAGGAGGTCACCTACACCTGCAGGTGTACTAGTGGACAGTTAATCCCTAATTCTATCTACCTACCATGACTCAATTAGGGATTAAATGTCCCCCTAGTATATCTGCAGGTGTAGGCAACCTCCCTTGTTTCCCTATTTTTTTCTATGATCCCTAATCAAACTTAAAATTCTTAATTTCATCATTAAATAATTGTTTCTGGTACTTAATCACACATGTAGACAAACATAAAGCTCTATCATGAGGTGCAGTTATACAAGAGAAGAGTTTGTCAACTGTGCTAGACTCTAATTTTCACATGGTATATATGACCAATAGCAACGCTGCGCTTATCAACAAAATGGTCTTCTGCAGTATGGAACTTGTGCTCCACGTGAAGGAAATTGGATTCCAAATATTAGTACACATCACATGGTGACTACAAATCACACCACCCCAAGAGAGTAAATTGACAGAGTTTTTTATTAAATGTGTGTGCTTAACAAGTATATGTTAATAATTTATAATTTTCTTGGAAGTTTTATTAAGGGAATATACCTAACAACCAGACTCTATGGTAATAGTGTGACTGCTCTATCAATCTTTAATGGAGTTGAATTGTGCAAATTGTAGATCTTCTTACCATTGTTAGTGTTTAAGTGTACACATGTAGTTAACAAGGTTTATGCTTCACCAGTGTCAGACCTGCATTCACCCAGTGACATTTAAGGAGTTGAGTACCTTTTGTTTATTACTGAAGATATTGATCTGTGTATGGTTCTGTTTATCTGTGTAGTCATTCTATTGGTTGTGTTTATTCTCCTCCAGATGAACAAGTGAAGAACTGGTTTATGATGTAATCCTACACGTCTACACTTCATGTTGGTGACACCATCTTGATTGTGGCCGCAGAAATATGACCAACTAGCATATGTTTGGCTACCGATGTTGACATGTCCACCATATACAGGTATGTACATGTTCTATGAGGTAGGTATATATATTAGTGTATGAATAGGACTGGAGACCAGTTAGTTATCTAAACTGTTATCATGAAGCAGCAAAATTTCTACCAGCAAAAATTTCCATTTATACTGTAGTTGTTTCAAACTGACTAACTTGCACAGAAGTATTGTACAGGTGAATAATTCAGTACTGTAGTACTGTGTATTAAGGATCATGGAGGTTTACATATTCTCACATAAAAGAAACCATTCTCACAGTACCTTTACCATGCCTTGGCAGTATTGATGAGATACTGTATAACCAAGCCCAAAAGTGTCTTCAGTGTGACCCAAAATGCTCCCAACAAGTTGCTACAAAGTTTTATTATTTTTAATGTAGAGGAATTTTCTGCTGATTGACTAACTTACTATTGCCTTCAGACAAATGTAACTTGCTAACAGCTAAGGCCGTGAACTAGATTTGTTTACTGTTAGACATCACTTCAGCTTGACTGGTGAAGTTTAACATATCACAGTATGTACAATGTGTACTAACTTTTGTCCTCCTTTGTGTATAGTAAAGAAACTGCACAGTACATCCATACAGTATGTGAAACCTTGTGTATTATGTGGTTAATTTGTACACATCAGATGTGTTTGGTTTTGTCAAGATTTCTGTTGCTAGAAATGTGTATATGTGGCAGTGTGCGGTAGTGTATGTACGTGTATATGAGATGTGGTAGGTCACTAACAATGCTTTGTACCCTAGCAGATTGGTAGAGTATAAGCCTAACAGTTTGGTGTATAACGTAACAACTGACATTTTATACAGTGTGACGGACCTTCACTGCAGGCCCTACCATTATTATCATATAGTAATTGTGTACCGTATAGCGGGGAAATTTTTGGAAAGGTTAAATTTTCAAAAAAGAGTGCTTGATTGAAAATTTGAAAAAATGTTTTCGAAACAATGCCTCTTTACTGCACCACACCATAGATGATATTTTCGAAAACAAATAGTTATTTTCGAATTTTTCGAACATTTCCCGATATATGGTATTGCATAGAGTAAGTGAATGAAGTGTTATATTAAACTAATAGGATGAGTGTTCTCATTTTTCTCAATACTGGATAGCAAGAATCTCGACGTCAATCCTTCATGTATTCATTGAACTGGTAGTTCATTTCCACCCATACACCACTTTTTCATGTTATTACATGTTTTGCTTAACTCATCTTCTCAGAAAACACTGCTAATACAGTGCCAGAAATAAGAATTAATCATTGACTGGTCAAATGTTCTAGCAAGATTATATTTGGTAGGCCATTTCCAGATTTGATTGGCCATCTTGTCTCCTGGGAACAGCAAGTGGTATGTAGCTGATGTGCTTCTGAGGACAGCATCACAGGATATTATACTATTGGACACCACAAGCAATCCTTCACAGATCACCAGCATATGGAACACCTAGAAACATGTTTCTAACTCCACCACGTACATTTTAGGAGCCCATTTTCATATGGGCTCTTATTAAATTTGTTAATCAAAATGTGTGCATTAACTAATTTACATGTATTCTATGACTAGCTACCTTACAGCATGATGACTAGGATAAAGTACGAGAGCTACGAATATATATCAGGTTAAACACCACGGCTTTGGTAGTAACCACACCTCATCTATAGAAGAAACGTGCTCCAGTAAATGTAGTAACCACCACAGTGATTCGGCTACAGCAACAACCGTTAACATCCTGTACGTTATCCATGTCGAGCCAGCTTGCCCTTGGCCATGAGATTATGATATGATTTATCATCTGATATTGCTGGTTTCCATTGTTGTACTTTAAGATTGATCGCTCTCTGCTCAGTATATCCCTGATGTCAGTAACGTGGAAAGGGGCATCACTCCTGGCCAATGTGGCTCAACTGGATCCCACCAAAAACTAGACACAAGTCGCTTTACTCAGTAGACTCGAATATCCTCAAATGTACATAGTCTAAATGCTTCCAATCTTCCAAAGTCTTCGCAAAACAATGAAGTTTAAATCTACTAATACAATGTGTGCACCAAAATATTGAGACCTCAACAAGTCTCCTGTCGTCTGTGGTCACGTGGTAACATCCTATGGGCACTCCATCATCACTGGGACGTTGAGCAGCTGTGAGGTACGATATCAGCTTGATGTGACATCTGTTATAAGTTGCTTGATTTTTAATTTGTGACCTTCTACCAACTGTCTTGCTGCTTGTCGGACATTTGACTGACCAAACCTCCAAATAGTTGGTCAAAATGTAATTTTTCTTGGAAATGACCAATGGCCAACAGTTATTTCTGGCACTGTAATATGTAGTAGTACACATGTAGTTAACAAGCTTTATGCTTCAGGAGGTACATTTAAGAGTTGTGTACCTTTGTTTATTACTGTAGTTTTTATCTGTGTGTGGTTCTGTTTCTCTGTGTAGTCATCCTATTGGTTGTGTTTATTCTCCTCCAGATGAACAAGTGAAGAACTGGTTAATGATGTAATTCTACACATCTACACTTCATGTTGGCGACACCAACTTGAATATGGCTGCAGAATGTGACCAATGAGTAAATGTTCAGCTACCGATGTTGAGATATGACCATATATGTACATGTTCCAAAAAGTAAGTATATTAGTGTACAAATAGGTCCTGGACCAGTTAGTTATCTAAACTGTCGACAAATTTCAAATGAATCCTCTATTAATTGAAGTGTTTAAATGGTCTATAATTTTTTAAGAACAAGTTTCATGTACATATTAGATAAATCAGAAGTCCATATCATCCCCAAGGGTTTTGTATGTAATGTAAAAAGTCCAGAATTTAGTGTTGTACCAAGTATGACTTCTCATTTTAGAGTTTAAAACTTCTACTTGTGTGTAATATTATCCACTAAGAGTAATGCCTGTAAGGTCAAGTAAACAGATAAACTAATGTGAGGACCTCCATATTGCTAATGACCATCAGATATTTTACTCTTCAATACAAGTGTACAGGGGGGGGGGGGGGGGGGTTTGTAAAAGACGGAATAAGGAATAGCGGAATAATGGAATAACTCGCATCACAACGAATGGACATTTATATGGCTTATGCAATGTTAGGGTGATTGTACTGTTACAGCTGTGAACTCATCCCTCGTAGATATCCTTACAATGTAGGGTGATGGCGTGTACTGTTACAGCTGTGAACTACACTCAGTGGCGTAGCCAAGGGTGGGCATGGGCGGGCATTTGCCCAACCATCACAGTTTCTTGCCCAACCATCACAAACTTTTGCCCAACCATCACAAGTAGCTTAAGATTCACGCGAGGATTCACAGCAGCACACAAAACCACCCTACTTTGGTACTGTAAAGCGTAAACATGTACCTCATTTCTTGAACCATGACTTCAGAAGGGATCGAGATAGATGGTATATCACGTGATCCATTACGCGTAAAATCCCTTGGGAAGTCCCTATAAAAGACGCACGTGCCACGCTCCTTGGCACGGTTTAAATTCGAAATTTAAAATGGAGTCAAAGTGTGGTACACTACAGCCGTGGTACTGTATCTCTGAGTCACAGTGAGTGATAATCGTCAGTAGGATTCAGTGTGGATGGTGCTGGCAGCAAAAGATTTCGTTTCAGTGGATTTGTCAAGCGTATTTTTTGATAAGGAAAGTACCGTATAGCCTACCTTACTGCTGATGAAAGAAAACAGGAAAACGTGACTCTTCTAGATAAGGCCACTCCAATTGGTAATTATGTTTCTGGTCCACCGCCCGCATCCTTTTTTGGAGAATGTGACATTTCAGAAATACATGGGAAGAATGCCCGCATCAGCTTTTTGAAAAACCTGGATTTCAGATACAAATATTGGGCTGCAACAAGTATGCTAAATCTAACTATCTAAGTATTTTATCAGTGAAAACCTGCAAGAAATGGGCGGAGTGTATAGTACAGATCGATTTACTCTAATAGAACATTCAGTAAATCACAAAAAAATACTCTAATTGAGCAGTCACTTCATTGTTGCTTTGTTGCTGAATTCCGCCCGCCCGCACCTAAAACTGATTTTCAAAGGACCAGAAACATAATTACCAATTGGAGTGGCCTAACAATAATAGCATATGCAAATGGAGCTGGAAATGGAGAAAAGGTCAAGTCATTATAAAGCGTCACGTGCACAATTTGTACTGATTAACCGAGTTGTGGTTTACACCAGATACATGCAAAATGTACATTGGCTGCTATAAGTCTGGGACGAAGCTTTCTTGGCATGCTGATATTTGTGTTATAGTTCATAAATTAGCGCCCCGGTCTTCATTTGGGACCATGTGGTGTTTAATTGAAAAAGCATTTCATATCGCTGTGGTGGTTGGTCTGTAAACCATACTACCAGTGATTGTGGTAAACATGTGATGAACTGTTTACATTGTTGGTTCTTGTAGGTTCAGCAGTTTGATGTCACGTGATACTCAGCTACGGCGATCGTCGGTGGATGCCTGCCCTACAAGTTTAATAGATAGCATATAGCTAGTAAATGTATGCATGCATGCAAGCAGCATTTATTTACACTATAGTATAGGTAACTGTAGACCTTGTGTGCATACACTTTTTTATATTTTTCTTTGATAATGTCTCACATGAAAGTGAGCGTGTTTCTTGTGTGTGTGTGTGTAGTTAAGTTGATGTTATGCCCAACCATCAAATATTGGCTGGCTACGCCCCTGACTACACTGCTTCGTCACTCATAGATGTCCTATCGAAATGATTACTATACGTTCTTACTACTACTGTATGTAGCTAAGCTAGAATATACAGTAGTTAGCTATTAGTTCCGTTTTCGAGTCTTCATTCTTCCAGTGGAGGGATGAAACGAAACGACTGTCACGCCCCCTTTGCTCGTTGGTACCATACTTAACATACAGTACCCGCTTACGAAGTGCAAAATTACATTACTAGCTACTACTGTATGTAAAGTATGGTACCGGGAGTTTGTAAAAGGCGGAATAAGGAATAGCGCGAGCAAAAGAGGTTAGTACATTGTTTCGTTTCATCCCTCCACTGGAAGGATGAAGACTCGAAAACGAAACTAATAGCTAACTACTGTATATTCTAGCTTAGCTACATACAGTAGTAGTAAGAGCGTATAGTAATCATTTCGATAGGACATCTATGAGTGACGAAGCAGTGTAGTTCACAGCTGTAACAGTACAATCACCCTAATATTGCATAAGCCATATAAATGCCCATTCGTTGTGATGCGAGTTATTCCGGTTATTCCGCTATTCCTTATTCCGTCTTTTACAAACTCCCCGTACAGGGTAGCATTATAACTTTTTAGGTATGGATTGTGGTCACCACATGTGGTCTCCACAAAGCACCAACAAAATACCTTAATGTGTACAATGGTATAGAGTTCTTGATGTCAGCAGTAAGGTGTACTTGAACATGGACTTGACTCAAACTAACAGTAAACTGTCTTGACCATGTTGCTTTGTGTATTCTGAAATTCTAATTTTAGCAGCTACAATTAATTCACACACAACTATCAGTTTCCCTGACTGTTAGACATGAGGATACATGTAGTTTATAGACATAGCTGATATACTGGTAAAGCTAGCAGAATAAGTAACATAATACCATCTATGCTACATAACAGGTATTAGCCCATTCAGATCCATTTTAAGACTGTGATTATGTTTGTATAATTATAAGAAACAATTCACTGTAACCTGAAATGCCTGTGTTGTGGGGTGGCACCCAAATGAAGAGAATGTAATACTACAGAGCCCGAGAGTTTCTAAATTCCATAGAACCCTGTGTTTTGAAGTCTGACTTATTTAGACCACAACCATCCTATATGGTGATAATCTCAAGTAGCATCCTTTGTTATTCCATTGAGACACACAGGCTGTGGTCTTACTAATATCGTGTGAAGTTCTTTACCTATTGCTACAGTTTTACTGTTGGGATGATCACTGCTGCTTGTGTGACAACGTCAGGGTCAGTGAATTGTTAGGTTGAAAATTTATAGTATCTTTAGTTGATAGTTTGTCTATTCCTTTTATTGTGGATAGTATACCATAACTGTATACGTCTGCTTTGTCAGACCTCATTTCAATGGTACAGTAGTATACAAAATTTCCCTCATAACAGAACCAGCTCATTAAAATACTTTAAAATACTTACGTGCATGGAATTTATCGTACAGTGTGGTATCCTCTATAGTGGAATCATGAAGGTTTGCATTTTTTCATGATAAAAGAAAGCACTAACCAAAAATCAGTATTGCAATACCATTGTGGTGCCTCGGCAGTATTGGTTACTCTATAGGAAGAATTAAAAAGTGTCTTCAGTGCAATCTAATTGCAGTTGCTATTAAATCATTTTTTTTTTTATTTTGTGGAAATTTTTACTTAGTCAATTAATGCCTGTAGCCATTGTAACTCAATAACAGATGAGATTATGTTATTTCACTGTTAGAAGTTATTTTATATAGCCCGATGGGTACATTTTGGCATACCACAGTACATATAATGCACACACCATGGACTTACCTTTAAGTTGTATCTTATTTCTTTTCTTGCCAGAGCAAAATGTTGATTTGTAGTAGTGCATCTATGGCTTTGTGTTAAAATTCAGCTGTAGTTGTTTAACCACATCTCCACCAGTTGTAGTAAGCAGATTGTTAGCTTCTCAGTGTGTGTAGGACTGTGTATTGGGTTAAGTACGTGGTCATAGACAGTCCTTCAAACAAATTTACAGAGACAAGTTTGTAGGCATACAGCATACCATTGATTTCATATCACACAGGTTGTTTAAAACCTTATAGTATTATTCTGCTTCCACTATATGTCGGACGGCTGGTGATGATTCTGCTTGTTTGGTGCCACATGCTTTCCGTGATGTAGATAGTATTTTATCCCTGAGTTTTGAATTAGTTTTAAGTTTACTGTTAGTATTGGCATATCTGTACATCTTTGTATAGTTATTTTTCAAATTTTTGATGTACTCTCGTAGGTCTTTCATCGACTCTTTGAGTTCGCTATGTCTGACCGAGGGAATGAAAGACAGTCCACATACACAGAAGATGTTTTTGGTGATTATCCAATTCTAGATTTCAAAAATTAATGATGTTGCCATCAGTACAAGTAAGGCAACCTGTTATAGTGCATTTGTGAGGCCATGTGGTTTTGATTTCTTCCTATCTCTCAATGATTTTCTATTACATCTAGGGCCACTGTTTGTGGGGTTGATGATGTCATTACTGTTGGATAGACAAATTGGAGAATTGTGATAGTTGGGTGCAGCCCATTGCACCTTCTGTGGATTCTTCAGCAGTGCGTATTGTACTATCATGATGTGCCATATCATTTAAGGTACAATCATCAAGTGTGTCTGGCATTTCCCAGAGTGCTCTGGTGGTGTATGGTCTCACTTGGTGGGTTAGGTGAGAATTTGTGTGCCATATGTTGTAACAGTTCAGTCAAAGATGTGAAAAGAATATCTATAATTCTTTCTATAAAAATAATTTATTGTTTTTGATTGTCTTATGTACATCCAGGGCTTATATGCAAATCAGTTTTTCATAGTTGGTGTTGACCAGTTCATGAAGGAGGCTATAGATGTCGTGTATAGGTCTATACAGATGGAGCCATCAAGTTAATTAATAATTTGAAAACATTGATTACTGTTTTTATGCATAGTGATCTTCAGGTGTATTCATAAGCAACCAGTTGTGTTGTTGTGAATATTGTACACTGTTTGAAGTGTGTTTGTATGAAATTTGTTTAAAAGTTGTTATTAGATTTTCAGTGGCATTTTCCAATGTGGGGATGGTAGGTTATTGGTCCAGCTTAGGTTGTTAATTCCCGTGACCAGAGAAGGTGCTCCAGTGTGGGACATTACCTCGATAGCCTGACATCCTCCTTAGGTGGTCTCCCCCATGCTAGAGGGGTAACGGTGGAGTAACATCTGGAAATAACTGACATATATATATAGCCCATCACAAGGTAGTTACACTGTTACCTATTTCACACAACCACATGACCATTTTGTGTACTTGTATGTACCACCATCAAGTGCTTTGTACATGTCATCATGTACAGCTACTACTTATCAGGACTGGGCCCCAGCGTGCAGAAGTATTGTGTTGGTAGAAATATCCTTGCAAAAACAGCCAAGTTGTAAAACAGGCCTATTTCATACAATTCTATTAGAAATCCTCGAATAAAATGTGCACTCTATAAATAATTAAAGTCTGCAATACTATACAATTGTTCGTAATCATCAAACTTTAGTACAATCTAGATTCTCCACTGGTAGATCTACAAAATTAAATTATCAACTTTTGCTATTGAGAGTATATATATATATATAGATTTAAGCTACAATTTTTAAAAGGCAGAAATTTAGCGAGCTGATCAACAATGATGCAGTGAAGGGTTTGGGAGTTTGGTATGGAGGCCCCTGTAAACCCTGGACAAGTTCTTTTTCAACATTGTTGGTACGCATTTTGAAATTCTCAGTGACTGTTCTATTAGAGAAATAGTACAATAATAAACTAATTCCAGCAATTGAACAAAAGAGATGAATAATGGTATAGCTATAATAACATAACTATGTGGTACATTGGCTTGTTACCACATCTGTTCAATGACAAAGTAAGGATTTCCACATAATTATTGCTTCACTACTTTATATCACTGAAACCCTACTTCATTTTTAAACTTATTTTTATTGTACTAGTTTGTCAACGTTTTATTAAAGCATAGCTATGTTATGCATGCATGTGTGGGTGTGACTGCTTTTATTGATCTCACTGATTGTCTCAAGCTCCATAATACTAAAAGGGGGTAGTTTGCCATGCCTTGTTTTCTATGGCAAAACTGCCACTGAATCATTAAGGGGTGTGGGTCACCGCATGCTCTGAACATTAAGGGTCAGAGTATGCAATTGTTTATAATTTATAGGTGTCTACTCCCTCTTAGAATACTTTCAAAAATAATATGCTCCTCTAAGATAAGGGTCAATTTAATGCCCTGGTATGTTTTCTTTGCATAAAGAAGACAACAACCATATATTTGAAAAGCCAATCACAGAACCCAAATCAACACGTTTTGCTGTCAGCAAAGATGAATGGGACATGTACGTAGGAGGACACTGGTAAGTCCATGAAGAATGCATTGCATGTACTTCATGCGGTATGCCAAAAGGCAGGTATTCGGCTGAAGCGACGTTGAACAGTGAAAGAATCAAGCCTGTAGCCTTAGCTGTTATTGAGTTACACTTGTCTGAAGGCATCAGTCTGTTAGTCAGTCAGTCAGTCACTAGAAATTCCATTTAATATATTTAAAATTTCATAGCAACTATAGCTATAGTTGAAAGCATTTTGGGTTGATCAAAAGAATTATTTGGGCTTAGTTTTACCTAACCAATGCATGGACTCATGGTCACCTGATATTATGCCCTAGTCTGGGCAATATATCACATTGTGGCCATGGTGTAACTATTACTTTGTGGATATTATCATGAACCACGGTAGTGGCTAATAGAGATCAACTATGCTTATTGCCAAAATCCTAATAGAACACATGCCTAAACACCACCTTAGGAAGCTCCCCAACCATGAAAGAAGCCATAGAAGTTAATTTGGAATAAGTATAGGCCTACTGGAAAATATGAAGTCTAAAGGAACCAATAAAAGCATTTTTTCACAACTGAAATATGTCATCTTGTTCATCTTATCATATGGGTAGAGCAAAATGTGAGTACTTTCGGGGATAAAAACTCGATCCATAACTTTACATTTTTCTTCCTATAATATGTCTTTCTTCACATCCATGACCTGCATATTACAATCATAACACACTTTCTGAAGCAAAATAAGTATCCAATCATGTTAACATATTCATTTGGAAACCCTATATACGTGTATATATGTGTATCATTAATTACCTATATTTAACCAGATTATATAAGTTCATACCAGAGCAAAGATGTTGTTGTGTACCACTGTGTATACTTGACTTATTGTGATCACATGCGTAGCTGCACAAGTGTGTATGTGTATTAATTAGAAGCCATACTATTGCTGACCACAGCATGGATATGTCAAAGCTGTATAGTACAAAGTACATTCACTAGTAAGGCGACAATACACTGGTGTTTACTAACTCTGATAATAACTACTTAACAGCTACTGTACATGATAACTGACTTGATATATACATGTTTAGTACTGTGTAATATCAAGCACCACAGCACCTCTTATTATCATGCTAGCTATCCGTACATGGATTTATAAAAAGTAAACAAACTAATGTAAAATTAATTTAAACAATTAAAACATGGGAATAGAGATTGCTGAAAGAAGTAAAAAAACAACACCAGAATGTTAAACACACAGAGATCTCTATTTGGACTCAAATAAACATTTATATAGAAGCATTCTCAGTACTTATCTGCCCCTGATTATAGAGAAACTACTTAATTTCTACCATATCCATCTAGTCCAAATAGTGATCTCTGTATGTTTAACATACTGGCTTGTTTGACTCTTGTTTCATTGTAAAAAATAAGTGGTGAAATCTGTGGCAAGATAGGAGTGATCATAACTGGATTTATTAGTGACGGTCACTAAAATTTGTAGTGACATTCACTATCTTGCCACAGATCTCACCACTTGTTTTTTACAGTGTTCTTTACTTTTTTCAGCAATCTCTAAGTATTCCCATGTTTTAATTTCTAAAATTATTTTTACACTATTTGAATAATATTTTGTGACCTGATCTTACCTTTTTGGCACATCAGTTGATTTTCTGTTTTATAATTTAAATGAGGTGTTGGGTGTTCATCTACATATCTTGAGTTAAAATTTTAGGTAAGTATTCTTGAGATATGAACGATTTATTGTCCTGTACATTACAAACTAACTTTTATCATACTATTGTACTGTATAGTAGGGACCACAAAGGTTTGGACCATGGCCCATGAAAAAAACATCAAGCCTCACTTTTCCCTGATGATGATGATGAAGTTGATATTGTGTACTATTCAAGCATGCTTACGCTTAATAGGCGAAAAGACAAACCTACCATTAATTTTATACAGAGTGGTTTTGGTACTCACAAAACTTTGTTCATGTGCCATACAGCTTGTGCATAATGCTGTTTAAAAAGTGATTGTGGGTTTCATTTGTTTTAGTTGTACCATTTGAGCTAATTATTATACCAGTGAGGTGTCAACCTCCTTAAGGACCTTAAAGTAAGCTAAGGTGCTAAGATAAATACTTAAGGGTAATTTGTACATATCTTGAGAATGACTGTTATGTGATTGACAACATGTGCATAATTCCCACACTACAAAACAATCATGGTAATTCAGGTAAGATTTAGATTAGGTACATGGGAAGACAATTCAGCTGTTAGCATTTGCACTTATGCATATAAGTCAAAAGAGAAGCTGGAAGGGCTGTCAATATTGCTATGGTGATATATAGCTGCAGAGACCAGTGTAGTACAGCATCAACAGAGCTGATATCATTAGATCGTAATGGTATAATACAGTGTATTATCATCACACGCTACTTCTTGAATAAAATTTGGGCTAATTATTATGGAAAAATAACAAAAGTAAAAAAACAAAGTCTAATGAATTTTGAGATCATTTGACTACTAGTTCCTGCTGTACATCAAGCTGAGGTAGCTAGAAAAGCAAACAATGATTGGGCTAATTAAAAAGTCATTCTCAAGACTGGAATTTTTCCTTGCTCCACAGAGAAATTGCTTGGCCAAGATTGCGCTATGGCATCTCTGGTAACAAAAGGTGGACTGGCTGGCAACCTTTTATGACAAATAGTCAGTTTTGAAGGACTATAACCAAGCCTGGATCTGTAGAACTGTAATCACGAGAATGAGTGAGTATAATGCCTTTGACTTGCATGAGCTTTACCCTAGCTCACTTAAGCTTCACCTCTTTAGTAAGAGCACTTTGTTATTGTGGCCAAGTTGTGTATATACAGGTTATACTTATTTCAACCAAGTATTACTAAGGTAACTAAGACCACCTCATTGCAGTGACCACATTAATTTTTGGTCCCATATTATGAGAGTTCACTATAAGTCTAACAAAGGACAACTTATTTGTTGAGACCTAATTTTCTGGTTCCGAGGGCCATGAGACATGTTCAGGTTGCCAATTCCCTCATAATGTTATCTCCTACCCAACTACACCCCTACCAGTAGTGGTAGTACAGCACAGTCCACATCTTAGTTGGTGACAACACCTAGCACTTATATACCTGAACTTCCTGAAGTGATTATGCCACAGGAGTTCATTAACTGCTCCTCACTGGTCAGTGTATGTGTAGAGTGCTACTGTGTGTTGTATAGAGACTTTCAAGGGATATAAATTTTTACAATTTGAATATTTTTGGCAGTCATGACTGTCTGCCAAATTAATTTTCATCCTCACGAATATACTAATTATCACAATTTACGAAAATTTCAATTTTTGTGTGTATATTAAAGGTTCTGCTCATACTGGTCAACAGTGTCTACCACTTTTAGTGTTTGTGCTTTTAATACGTTTACTTCAGTCCCGTATGTGTGTGTACAGTGTGTGAGTCTTTAGGGTTTGCTCAGTGGTCCCTTGTACGTTGACATGTTTTCATCCTTTCTGTCAGGTTTCTAGAATTTTATACAATAATTATTATGGTCTTGTAGGTTTTATAAAATGGAAGGGTGAGATATTCACTGTGGTTAAATGTAGCAGTTAAAGGTCTTTGGATATCTGTATGTGTTTGTTTTCACAGTATGAGAAACAATCCACACACCACTTACTATGGAATTATGGACAATTTTTTGAAGTGTCTTCTGGAGTGAAATATCACAGACAGAATTTAGTAGATGAGCATAAACATCTCAAAATGTGACCGAATTTGACAAAACAAGGCTTCCACACACATCCAGTTTTGCGACGTTGAAGGATCATAACCCAATGTAGGAGTATGCCAACAGTTTCAAATTTTGACTTGTTATTTTGGAAAAATTATGTGAAAATTCTAGAATAATAATTTACTGAGGAGTCAAGTTATAGGTGGTTAAAGTCAGAGAATTGGATGTGTGTGGAAGCCTTGTTTTGTCAAATTCGGTCACAAATAATGCTTATAATCTGAGGGATATGGATAATTTGCTATCGTAAGCAACCAATTAATGAAACATTAATTTCCTCCACATGTACCTTATTGTCCAAATATTCCTTGAGCACATACAATTTTTGGCAGAGGTATTCCATTTGACTTTGTCAAGTTTGGTGTCAATAGGTGCCTCCTCTGACCAGTAATAGCTGACAACATGAAGTAACTATTTATTAGAACCATGGCTCAATCACTGGAACTCTGTTAGCTTGCATGTGTGTTTCAGTTAGGCCATACCTATTTGAAAAGTTGTTGCTCAGACCAGACATGACACTTTGCAATGGTTGCAAAATAATTGAGATACTCTAATAGAACAGTCAGTGATTGAAATTTGATATCAAAAGGTAATATTGTCCATATTTATATAGGCTAAGATCCCTTATAACCAGTACCCTCCACTACCAAAACTTCTGTGACATCTATGGCTCAAGCTGTGTATGTAGTTACTAGCTATGTTATATCTGTTTACGTAATAGCATTGGTACCTGCTCTACATGCAGGACCATCTCCACATGTTTTAATGCTGGGAACAGAGACCAAGCATTAAACACCAGCACCACTCATGTAGCTATGTAGCATGCATGGTGATGTTACTTGTAATGAACTTATGCCATCCTGCAAGTATACTGAAATTAATGACCAAAGTTCTTTGTCTCACTGTGGATTTGACTGGAACGTATCCAGTGAGTCTTCCCTACCAGTGGCTTTAACGTGCTGACAAAAGAATTTTTACCTACTTTACATGCAGTGACAACTAATGTGACATATTAGTGTCCTATATTGCAATGTAGCATGCACGTTGATAGTGTTAAGTATGTATAGTAAAATAATTAACATGCAGGGCTATTAGTTAAGCTACATGCAACTAAGACAATACCTACATGACAGGTGGCATACACTGGTACAGTTTCAGTTTCTACATGATGTTGTATACCTTACTGGCAACAAAATGAAATGAACTTGTGTATAATTTAAAACCAACACAATTTGCAATTGTAGTTACTGCATGGCAAGCAAATTTGCCCTATGCTAAACATGTTGTAGTGACACATATAGCTACCTCTTGCCATACAAAGTGTCATCCTTTAAGAAGCAGATCTAGAGTGAAAAGATGTAAGCAGGATTAGTGAAATAGTTGAGCAATTCCACAATCCACACACAGTTTGTCAGCCTAAACACTATGGTATCTGCATGGTACCAGCAAGAGTTCATAATCTCTCTCTCTCTCTATTATGAACTCTTGGTACCAGTAATATCATTTTTCAAATGCACGGTCAGTAGTACCTTACTGTCAACAAAATGAAATAAACTTGTGTATAATTTAAAGCCAATACAATTTGCAATTGTAGTTACTGCATGGCAAGCAAACTTGCTCTATGTTAAGCATGTTGTAGTGACACATATAGCTTATTTTCCACAGTAGTACTGAACAAAGTGTTATACATATTAAGTGTGAAAGCTACACACTGAACAAAAACACAGATGGACAAATATGTTGACAATTTGCCTCCCCTACCACAAAAGTGCTATAAGAGTCCCTATGATGTAAAGCAGTCTATGTGCCAGCATAAGAGTTTGTGGATAAAAACATTGCATGGAACAGATAGAACAAAAAGGTGCATCATTGGTACCTGCCCTATGTGCAGGACCATCTTCCACATGTTTTAATGGTGACCAAGCATTACACACCCTCATGTAGCATCAAGAGTTTATAATGCTGTAATGTGCCATCATGCAAGTGTACTGAAAGTTGTTTGTCTGCGATTTGACAAGAATGTAGCTCAATTATTCAGTGAGTTTTGCCTACCAGTGCCTTCAACGTGCTGTAAACAACAAACAAATGCATTGGTAGTACCTGCTTTACATGTAGGGACAATGAATGTGATATATTAGTGTCCTGTGCTGCAGTGTAGCATGCATGTTGATAGTATTATGTTGTCTTTAAATACTGCATTTATCGTTTATTTGTTTGTTAAGGATTTACAGCACAAGTGCTGAAGGTCTGTAGGACACCTGGTCCTACAACTTGTTTAAAGCATGGCAAGCAAAGGTTGAGAACTTGCCCTATAGCTATGCTATGTACTTTCAGTTGTTGTAGTGACACATAATATCCTCTTGCGATACAAAACCCCATGCAGGCATATCATAATTTAATGTCCTATATACATGACCTTTAAATGATCCTTTAAGAATGAAAAGATGTAAGCAGGATTAGTGAAATAGTTGAGCAATTGCACACACAGTTCCTCAGTGCAAACTATGATAGCATGGTGCCAATAATATCATTTGTCAGATACATACTACCTGTCAAGTTGCTTATTTTCTACAGCAGTAGTGTGGTAAATCTGAACCTCTGCCTTGAAAACAGCCACTATATCATCTTAGGTCATGACAGTTCAAGTCTCAGTTTGACAGTGTTTATCATCCTGACCACCTGGCAGACTCCTGTAAGCATTCGAGCGTTAATTGGATGGCTGCAGGTTTGAGGCTGCCTAGGTCCAGTCATGGATTTTTCTCCTTTCTCCACCTTTTCAAACATACTTTCTGTAACAACTTTAAACAGGCTGTAGGACCAGGTGTCCTACAGACCTTCAGCACTTGTGCTGTAAATCCTTAATAAAAATAATAAAATAAATAAATCTGTGGTAATTTCATTGTGTGTGTGTCATGGCTTGGCTTGTTTCCTTTATTAATTGGTGATTATAACAAAAAAAAAGCAGCAACTAAAATTTGATTGTCGTGATCCCTCAAAGTGATGGAAACATGCTTTTAACAGTGATGATAATTATGCACACTGTGTTACAGTACCTATATAATATTCCTGAGAAGCACATTAGTGCATTAAATTTCAAAGGTTTAATTCTAAGCTTAACCTTTTGGGGTCTTACTCCCAGATGACAAACGCATCATGTGAGCTGCTGAAGAATGGATCGCATTATCTTATTGGATGCTTGATTTTACTACACAGGTACTAATGGTTCTTTTGCAACAGCAAAAACAAGCAAAATCACATGCATAGGATTTCAACCAATCAAATTGATTCATTTTTGAACTTCAAACTATAATTACCACACATGACTTCCACTTTAAATTTGTCAATGCACAAGAACTATTAGAACCTGTGTATCCAAACACCAAAATGTTTTTATTGAATATCCTAAAATTTTGTACCTAGTGCATATGTGTTCTGTGTCATTCTTCATGTAGTGTGTCGCAACTTGTACAGTCAGCAGTTACATACTTATATTTTCTCTACAGATCCACGAGTGGGGAATTGGCTTATGATGCAATCCTATGGTCCCACACTGTGTGTGGTCAGCACTTTCCTGATTGTGGCCACAGTTGGTCCAATAATTGTGGCCAACAGGAAACCAGTAAATGTTCAGCTACCGATGTTGGCATACAATTTTGGCTTAGTGTTACTGTCATTATATATGCTCTATGAGGTATGTGGATAAATATTTTGTGTACCAGGGATGTAGACTGATTTTTGGTGATGCTAGGGCCAGGTAATCCAGGGATCATACCTTAGTGTGCAAAGCACACTAGCATGGCAAGCATGCCAATCTAGATCATGCTCTCACAAGAATTTTGAACATTTTAGACCTTCTGCATTTAAGTCTGAGAGCAATTTCCAGCAGTAGTAGCAGAAGCTTATATTTATAGACTGCTGTATTAGGGTGATTCCTCTAGATCTATTAGGGCTTCTATGTTATAAATTTTATACAAAGTAAATTTTTTGGTACTACTAAGATTTAATATGAGGCTTATTTTTAGCCATCAATTGGAATTAGTGAATGATTTTGCTGTATGAGTCTATAGATGCCTGGGCTCAGGCTCTGGCTATATATGCCCCTGGTGTGTATAGTATCTGTACTGATAAGCTGTTGTACAAAACAGTAGTTCAAGGGTACATCCCTGAAAATCACTGTTCCTTAACTACTGGTCAAGTATTGACAATACGAAACTCCACATATATCATAACAAATTCTCCCAATATCATGCATACATATAATACAATTAATTCTGGCAGCACTTGCCAGTGGCTTTCAGTATAATTTTATGTACTGAAAAGCAATAAAAATAATTACTTCCCTGATTTTTTTTCTGTGATTTCTAAAATTCCTAATTATGACTGGTGAACCCACAAATACCACATCAAAAGAAACAAGGGTGCCAACCTTGATGCTTTTATCTGAATGTGCACCCCAACTATCAATTACTGACTCAAAAGTAAAATGGCCATTACACTTCACTTTTAGCTAAGTTCAGTCTGTTACACAACATCAGAAACAAAGAACATTAGAATCATCTGTGCAAGTCACAGAAAATATGGACAATTTTCATTTACAAATGTACAGTAGGGAAGCCATCATGTGCTACACATTGGACTGTCAGCAAAAAGAAATGGGATACATAGGAGAACAAAGGTAAGTCTATGATGCATGCATTATATGTACTGCGGTATGCCAAAAGACACTTGTCAGGCTGAAGCAATGTCGAACAGTGAAAAACTAAAGCCCGTAGCCTTAGCCATTATTGAGTTGCGTTTATCTAAAGGCATTAGTCAGTAGCTGCACTGTAAAACCTTAATAAATCAATAAATAAAACTCCATTTTCTAAAAATAATGTAGTGGAAGCATTCAGGATCATACTGAAGGCACTTTTGGGCTTGGTTATACATAACCAATACTGCCAAGGCACAGGAAGTAACATTTCACTGGATTAACTTCAAATGTTGCAGCCATTTGTTCTTGCATCAGATCATCAATGAATTCATTGAGCAATTCAATAAACATTTTGATGTTAACATGTGCTTCAGATACCTGTGCTTGTGGTTTTTGGATCATGGTAAGCTCAATGGTGTAGTCTTGTAAGCTCAATGGTGTAGTCTTTGTCAATTACTCTAATTTTATACGTCAGTAGCTTTCCCAACTTTAGCCACACCCATCGGTAGGATAACCTACAAATACCATCAGCACACATGTTAATTATTAATAAAACCACAATCAATGGTTACCTTAAATGACCATAGTTTTGTTTTCCATTCAAATCAATACATTTTACAATCAATTGATCCACTACGCTGTCTGGGATGAACTCACCAGGAAAATAATACAGTGCCTGGTAGCAAGAATCTTCAATTGGTATAAATGGTAGTTGAGGAAGAAGATGAGGCACAAGATACAGCTTCTTGCCAGCAGCAATTTTCTTCTTTCCTGCTATGGATGAACCTGTGATATCAACCATTAAACAGAACTTTAGTAGCAGTTCAACAACAGCTGCCCAAGTAAAGTCCAGAGATTTGAAGCCTTTGTTAACTTCAGCCTTCTTAAATTGTTCCACACACCACTCAAGTAGTTCTTGTCCCAGAAGACCTTCCTTACTCCTTTCATTTGCAAAGCTCCCAAGGGTTGCTCCTGTAGGTCGGCATACCAGGTTGGTAAGGATGTACGTCAACAATTTAGCCAACCATTGAGGACACAGGATGACAATGTCTTTCAAAGCAGATACTTCATGGAAGTATAGCACTGTGCCTTTTTGGTGGAAATACTGAAGAACGTTTGACACCTCTTCAATACTTGATGAAATACCACAGTCCTTTGCTACCTCTTGAATTTGTGCAAAGTTAGCAACACCCAACCTTTCTTCATGCACCAGCAGCATTAACTTTCTTTCCATTTTCACATATCGAGTGGGGCGAACTTTCTTAGGAGATGCTTCCATGATTATCTTTTGAAGTGCTGCATTTACCTCAGCATCTCGAATTCGATTACTAAGGAAGAAAACTGATGAAGATCCTTTTGTAAATAGATTGCCCTTCTTGGAACCTGCAATGTGCTTGGAGAATGGCTTGTGCAGGAATTCCTTTTCAAACAAAGGAATGAATTTGTTGAATGCAATTTCTCTGGCTTTATGGATGTCTGGGTTGAGCAAATCAATATGAGCTCCTACCAGTATGAAAGTAGGAAGGAACTCCAAGAGGTCTTCATCAGACGTGCTCCTCTTTTTGACAGGGCAACTGATCAGATCCATCCAGTATGTCATGGTGTGTAAACCTGATCTTGCTGGACTGTCGTCATCTTTGTAGCGGTGCTCAGGGGTATCTTCCAGTAGCTTGCTAGCATCAAACACTATTAAGCAAACTACCTCATCGGATATAAACAAACCATGGGTATGCTGGAACACCTGCTGCCCTGCGTAATCCCAAATGCCAATATACTTTTGTAGTGGGTCATACTTGCTCAACATTGCTGGCAGCTGCTTGAATTCCTCAATGGTTAGAAAATACATTGTGTCACCGCTTGGAAGTTTCAGCATTGGCAAATCCATTTCTGGTTTGGATAAAAAAGGGGGCTCTGCTGAGGCATCAGGAGTAGGTGTAGCTGTAGAATCAGCATTGGGCATTTTTGGAGATTTTGGTTGGCTTGTGGCACAGTGGTGGGCTTCATGCAACAATTGCTGTTGTAGACCATCTATTAATTCTTCTTGCGTGAGTGCTTCCCAGTCCATGGTGCTCTTTACCACAACCTCCATTTGATTTGCTCCCTCAGTAGGTGGTCTATTCTGAAACTCCTGTCTTGTGAGAGTATCACTGAGACAAGTCTTCCCCGAGCCTTCAGAACCGATCATGGCTACTCGTGTGTCAAGTGATGACATTGTACTCTCTAAGTATGCCTTGTTAATATCACTGTGTGACAAGCCTGTTAATAGAGAAGAGTTGCTGTAAAGAATGCAGTGAGTGTAAAAGATTTTTGTGACATATGCTAATAAATTAGGAAAACACTAATTTCATCTTCATTACTACTTTATGAACTTCCACAAATAATTACTAAAACAATTATGGTTTATGACATGTACAGTGTTTTATGGAAGACTTGTGCATATAAAACATGGGATGTTCTATTAGTATTAAAACACATCTATTATTTTGGCATGTTTTCCAATTTTATTTCTCATAAATTATCATGGCTATTCACGTGATGTAACAGCATCTCATAAATATATGTATTCTTGGGAAGACCTATTTCATTATCCTTACCAACAATCTTCTGAGCATCAATCTCATGTTTCACATGAAACATATACACAGAAACTGGACTACAAATAGGCCTTTTCGTTAAACTAACCAAAATATGTCATTAATATTAATTACTTCCTTCACTTTTCCAGAGTGCGATATTGCTAACCACAACTCGCAGTTCCCATTGACTCCTGTACAAAAATATATATTTCTAAAAAAGCTGAAACTTTTTCATGCTACCATATCTGCAACCCAAGTTTCTTTAGATGTTAGATGTGGTCTTCCTCTCTCAGGAAAACATTGTCTCGTGTTTCGATAACTCATCCTTGAGTTGTATAAATGGCTGTTCATGTACTTAATCACTCTGTAGTTAACAAAGCCACTGGTTATAATTCTAGTACTAGTGATAGTCCACTACCGTTCTCACCACTAGTAACAATTCAAGTCAAGCTAAGGATAACAACAACAGAAAATAGTGGTCTTAAATATCTGGAGCAATGGTGAAGGTTGACTGAAGTTCAACAGTAAGCAAGAGTAAATATTTTAAAGAGAAGATACACAGAAACAAATAAAGCTATATCAATAAATTAATGAAACGAGTCTGGTTTCAGCTTGGATTAGGTCAATTGGCAGTGATGTTGGAGATTGACCAAAGAATCCCTAGAAGATCTAGATCCTCAGAGACATCTAATGGCAGCAGCCGCAGCATGCAGAAAGGAAAAAGATATGCAGCACCTTACCCAACCCATTATGGCAGCATAATGTGTATCCCACTTGTGAGAGACAAGGCACTTACAAAACACAGTTGTTTCGTCTGCCATTCCTAATGTAACTAAGAAAATCAATGGAGTAAATGAGCCATGTTCTACCATGAATGAAGTAGAAGTCCACTAATTTAGTTTCAGGCATAGATGACCATGGATTTTTATCCTCACTTAAGTGTAACATTATATAAAACACAAAAATGATTTTTGACTATGCATGCTGCAGTAAAAAAAGGCACCAGATTTATTATAAAATTAATTATATGAACAAATACCCTCTGACCCCCTGTCAATTACTGAAAAGAGAAGTGGCTATTGCACTTTGTTTTCAGATGAAGAACAGTATGAGAAGTAATCCACACACCATTGTGGACAATGTTTGTGAAAAGTCACACAATAGCTAACGTGAAGTTCCATGAGTACGTGGTAGTGGAGAACAACGGGATACAAAGTTATGTACCCTTGCTACACTAGTGGAAAAGGTTTAGTTACTCTAATAGACCAGTTACACAGTCTATTCATGATCAACCTCAACTCTATAGCTACTCTTCACTTAATTTTTGATTTGGTTATTCCCCTCAACATGTATCTATCACAAAACTTCAATGTAAATAATAGTCATGTAAAAGCAGCAATAAGATATTTAGTATTGTTTAGTAAAAAGGTGAAAAATTTAATGTTAAGCCCAAATATGAGTAAGGCAAATTACAGTACACAACAATACACTAGAAAGCTTGTGTAGTGTATGTGGAATCACATCAACCATTAGGTATTTGTAACTTTAAATTTATAACCACAACTCTGATGAATTTACTCAACTTCTTTAGACTTTAAAGAACCCCTAAAGCTCATTAAATATTTAAAGCTGAAACACAGTTTAATACACTATATACACAATATCCTGAGTATCTGTAACCAGGTGTAACCCTGTGTAGCCTCATGTAACCCTGTGTAGCCTCATGTAACCCTGTGTAGCCTCATGTATGTAACTGAGTGTATGTAACTGAGTGTATATATCCCCATGTAACCCTGTGTAGCCTCATGTAACCCTGTGTAGCCTCATGTAACCCTGTGTAGCCTCATGTGTGTAACTGAGTGTATATATCCCCATGTAACCCTGTGTAGCCTCATGTAACCCTGTGTAGCCTCATGTAACCCTGTGTAGCCTCATGTAACACTGTGTAGCTATAGCCTCATGTAACACTGTGTAGCCTCATGTAACCCTGTGTAGCTATAGCCTCATGTAACCCTGTGTAGCCTCATGTAACCCTGTGTAGTTTCATGTAACACTGTGTAGTTTCATGTAACACTGTGTAGTTTCATGTAACACTGTGTAGTTTCATGTAACCCTGTGTAGTTTCATGTAACACTGTGTAGTTTCATGTAACCCTGTGTAGTTTCATGTAACCCTGTGTAGTTTCATGTAACACTGTGTAGTTTCATGTAACACTGTGTAGTTTCATGTAACCCTGTGTAGTTTCATGTAACACTGTGTAGCCTCATGTAACCCTGTGTAGTTTCATGTAACACTGTGTAGTTTCATGTAACACTGTGTAGTTTCATGTAACACTGTGTAGTTTCATGTAACCCAGTGCATCCTCATGTAACCTTTTAACCCTTTGTATCATCATGTAACCTCGTGTAGCTTCACGTGTGATTGAAAATGGATCTTCCACACACATCCAATACTATGAACTGTGAAGATCACATATAAGCCTGAACTTCTTGCCAACCCCATGCTGGGTCTCTACTGAGCAAAATTCAAGTAACTAGCCTTTTCTCAGATGAAGTTATAAATTGTCAAAGTTGGTAAACTGGATGTGTGTGGAATACCTCTTTTGCAAACCTGATCACATATGTGACCGGATGTGCGAAAAGGAGTCTTCCACACACATCCAATTCTCTGAACTTGAGAGCTATGGTGGTACTCACTACTGACCAAATTTCAAGTCAATATCTTTTTCCAATTTTATAAGTTATTAATTGTCAAAGTTAGTAAATTGGATGTGTGTGGAATACTCCTTTTCGCAAATCCGGTCACATATAACCAGGAACTCCGTGCATAACAATAGCCTTGTATCCTAATGTAACCCTGTGTAATGCTGTGTAGCTTCATGTAACCATGTTGTAACCCTGTGTAGCCTAATGTGTGTATCAACATATAACCCAGTTTAGTCTTCAGTGTAACCTGTCCTTTGTAGCCTCCTAGCCAAATGTAATGCAATGTATTTTCATGTAACTCTGTGTAGCCTCATGTAACCCTTTGTATTTCCTCATGTAACTCTGTGTAGTCTCATGTAACCCTGTGTATTGCCTCATGTAACTCTTTGTAGCCCCATGTAACTCTGTGCAGCCTCATGTAAACCTTTGTAGCCTCATGTAGCCTCATGCAACCCAATGTAGCTCTGTGCAGCGTCATGTAACCCAATGTAGCCTCATGTAACTTACATGAGGCTACATTGGGTTGCATGAGGCTACATGAGGCTACAAAGGGTTACATGAGGCTAGACATAATATGGTTACATAAGGAGACATTGGGTTACATTAGGGTACACAGAGTTACATGAGGCAATACACAGGGTTACACGAGGCTACACAGGGTTAAATGAGACTGCACTGAGTTACATGAGCCTACAAAGAGTTACAAGAGGCTGCACAGAGTTACCCGATGCTACATTGGGTTTACAAAAGGTTACGTGAGGCTGTGTAGCCTCATGTAACCCAATGTAACATCATGTAACTCTGTGCAGTTTATTTAATCCTTTGTAGCCTCATGTAACTATGTCAGTCTCATGCAACCTTGTGTAGCCTCTGTGTAACCTCGTGTAACCTTATGTAGCCTCATGTAATCTAGTGTAGCCTCATGTAACCCTTTGTAACCTCATGTAACTCTGTCAGTCTCATATGCAACCTTGTGCAGCCTCATGTAACTCTGTGTAGTGTCATGTAACCTCATGTAACCCAATGTATAGCCTTGTGTAACTCTGTGTAGCCTCATGTAACCCTTTGTAGCCTCATGTAATCCTGTGTAACATCGTGTGAGCCTGTGTAGTTTCATGTAACCCTATGTATAACCTCTGTGTAACCTCATGTAATCCTATGTATCCTTATCTAAATTTGTGTAGCCTCATGTAGCACAGTTAGGTTCATGTAACCCAGTGTAGCCTCATGTGACTCAGTGTAGCCTCATGTGACTCAGTGTAGCCTCATGTAACTCATGATCAGTGTAGCATCATGTAACTCAGTGTAGCCTCATGTAACCCAATACGGTGTAATGCTGTGTAGCCTCATGTAACTCTGTTTAGCCCCATGTAACCCAATGTATCCTCATGTATCCCTATATACAGCCTCATGTAACCTTGTGTAGCCTCATGTAACCCTGTGTACCCTCATATATATAATAATCCAGTGTAGCATCATGCAAAACTGTGTAGCCTCATATAATTATCCCAATGTAAATTTGTGTAGCTCCATGTAACCCAATTATCCTCGTGTAACCCTGTGTATAACCTCATGTAAGCTTGTGTAGCCTCATGTAACCCTGTAAAGCTTCATGTATCCCAATGTATCCTCATGCAACCTTGTGCAGTATCATGTAACCCAGTGTAGCCTCATGCAACCTTGTGCAGTATCATGTAACCCAGTGTATATAGCCACATGTAACCATGTGTAGCATCATGTAACTCTTTGTAGCTTTAATGTAAGCCAGTGTAGCCTTATGTAACTCTAGATCTGTGTAGCCTCATGTAATCTTGTGTAATCTTGTGTAGCCTGTTGTAGATGTTGATCGCAAGGTTTGTAAAGATTAACGGTACATTAAGTAAAGAATTTAATGGTTTAACAAATAATGTTCATGGCTTAACAACTAATGTTCATGACTTAATAAATAATGAAAAGTACTATAGAAATCTTGCACATTTTTGGGTAAACAATATCAAGGAACATTTCTATTTTTGGCAGTATAATTAAAAACCTAAATTTTGATACAAATGGCATCTCAAAGTTCAGGTTTTGTGCCAAAATGTGTAACAAGACAACAAATGGCACATAATAGAGAAGATACTTGTCATTGTCTTGTCATTTGAGCATTATATATATAATGTAAATTATTGATTAAAAGAGTCATTATTTATTTATGAAAATGTACATATGTATAAACCATGTACAGCAAGCACATATAACCTAGTTTTTTATACTTATTATATTGTTATAATTTTGATACAAACGGCACCCCATAACCAAGAGCTGAAAAGTGCATTGCAATAGCATAATGGTATAAAAAGTTATGAGTGATAGAAGTCTGAAAAAGTAGGCAAAACTCATGTGCCCACATGCCCTATATTCGCAGGCCCAGTCACCATTGATGATGAAAATAACGTATGACATACAGAAATTATTGACACACGTGACCACAACATGGAAAATCATAAGGTGCACATGGGAATGGCAAGGAGAGAAATTACACTAAAAAAACAACAAAACAAACAACAAGAAAGTAACATTAAAGGTTCACAACCACTGCACTCAGCACAGTTCCTCACCAGAAGTATTCTTTTAACAATTCCAGCAGCTTCAGTAGCTTTCGTAGCCTGTTGAATATAACCTCACACAGTGAGTTGTAAATAGTGGCTAAGGATACTTATTCTGATGGTATTAGTAACAGGGAGTTCCTAATCTGTCCAATTCAGATATAATTACAATCTGTCAGAAATCTTCCTTAATATTAAGCTTAGTCAGCTTTTGATCTTTTGCAATTTCCAAAATTAATAGTCTAAAGGACATGTACAAGTCAGCCTTCATGAATGGTTGGTGACTCAGCCAAAAGACAGAGATTGGAAGCTATGCAACATAAAACTTGATCATTATTATTGGCTAAATTCATGCACATATCTAAACACTCAAACTCTAGCTAGGAACAATTGTAATTAACAGTGTTGAAGATCCATGTAAGTTCTATACTTAAGGTGAATCTAGCTGTGATTGTATTATAAGGTAAACAAAATTATCTGCATGTATGTACGCTCTAAATGTGAGCAATTGATAATAGTGTCGACTCATGCAACATGTGTTAGTTCATGTGTCCATACAATTGATGCACATCAATTGGCGTTCACAAATTCTTCACATTTTAAAGTACTTTAATGTAAATTTGTAAGAAAAATGACAAACCTTACATAATACATAATATAACTACTCCAGTTTTAATATTGTTAGTCAGCTGGGGGGGCATATACAAAAACAATTTAGAATTCTAAAAACTAAAAATATTTAATGTATATGCAGTTCAGACTAATAAAAGTCTTCTTTGATCTTTTTCACAATGTTTGGATAATCGGCTTTTTGCAGAGCTTCGACTACTTTATCCCAAGATACATCACCAATCTCAAAATAAAGGTTGTACAAATCTCTCTTGCAATCATCGACATCACCCTTGTTTGATTTTTTGATGATCTCAAGTTTGGCACGGTTGTCGGTTGGCAGTAGATAGGCTCCAAACTTGTACCAGTCGACAAGATCATCCAAGTATGTGAACAGATCGGGAAGGGTTGGTTCTGTAAGACAATGAAAGTCTGTTAATGTAAAACATAAAAGTTAATGTGTACCACCTACTTTTGTTTGGAGCCTTCCTTAGAGCACCTCCTAGATGGAATTAATACATACCAGTCACTCTAAGTACAAACCGTACAGCAATATTAAATTTTGCTACATAATACCACTAAGGCAACAATTATGTTACTATATTATACCTAGATCTTTATGGATTAATTTAGCATACTTGTGTATATATTGCTCTATATAAGTATGATTCATTATTGGCTTCAAAGTCTACAACAGATGATAGATTTAAAATCACATAGTCATGGGAAAGGCCAAGGAAAGTTGTTGACATGAGGAGAATGGGAAAGAATTGTACAGCCAAAATATCTCACTATAAAGCACATTTGTATAATATGCATTAAAACTTACGGTAATTTGGTGATGCAAGCAACAAGTCATACTGTTCTAGAGAGACAACCTTGCCACTCCTTGGACATACCAATTCTTTGTCATTCTTAATTTCACTTAATCGAAGATGAGGAAACTGGCTGCCTTCATGATCAATGGGACACTCCAAATAGCCTATTGGTTTCAAAGCACATCGAATAAGTGATTGGTGGACTTCTTTGATGCATTTTTGTAGGTGATGAAAGAGCTGCTGGCACGAAGATACAACTTCTTGGAGCTCATCTTTGGAAAGGTTGTTTTTATCAACAGATATGTAGAGTTTGATAGAAGAGGTTTGTGTACACTGTTGTAAGGTGAAGCACTGCTTCTTTCCTTTAAATCTGAAGGAGCCAACCCCATGGTGTATACTAGAAAGGACAAAGAAAATAAGATTCTTATGAATCAAATAACACTACACCTACCTCTGAATATGGTGACCATGTTTATTGGACCAAATAACTATCTTCACCAAGGTTTGGCTGAAAGCATCTTCTGGGATAAACTTGTCAGGGAAATGGTAAAAAATTACAACATCTTCTGGCTTTCTTTTGTGAAATTTTGCTTCATTGTAAACAAGCATGGAGGGTACTAGGTACACAGCACCTTTCGTCGGAGTAGCGTAAGAGTCATCTTCATCTGTAAACTTTGTTTCTCTAGACACTTTAACTGCAAGATGAAACTTCTCCAAAAAACCAAGAACAATGCTCTTATCTTTTGAACGATTAGCACTTTTTAAGATGTCATCAAGAAGTGCTTCCTCTAGCAAACCATAGTTGTCATAACGGTCACATACTCGTTGAAGTTTAGCAGAAGATGGCTGGCAATTATCAGTGGAGATCACTGTTGACACCAGGTTTGATACTTCTTGAGGTGAAATAAAAATATGATCTCTCAAAGACTCTTCCTCGGGGTAATACAGCAATGTGCCTTTCATGGTGAAATGATTCAACACCTCATCCAAGCTTTCTTTCAGACCAGCCTTGTCTGCAATATCTGCCGCTTCCTGTTTCGTTATAATGTTCTTGCTTTGTGATTCTCTCAGGATATCAGCTTCAAACTGCAAGTATGAGATTGGACATTCCAAAACCATGGTCGGTGCTGCAGCCTTCAATGTAATTCCTCTAAGAGCATCAAACATTTGTGGATCTCTTTCACTATTATCAATGAAAAAAAAAGCCTCCCCCATGGCTAAAGATCGTGGCAAATGATCCATAAATGGTTTTCCAGAAAAGGATTTTATCAGAAAAAGTCTCATCTTTTCTCTCTGTGCATCAGAGAGACCTTTAGCATGTGTTGCCACCATCACAATGGTAGGAATGCGATTGGACATATATGTAGGGCCAACATCTTTCCCACAATGACTGTAGACAGACAACATTGCTGTTTCGATGGCTTTCAAGTTGGTTTGCATGCCTCTGGCTGCCACTTTCTCTTGGAACCTTGTTAGTCGTTGTCGACAGACCACTGGTTTGTTTAAATCTTGAGAGGCATTAAAAGCAATTATAATCACATCTTCCTGGGCAAGAAATAAAAAATGTATGGTATAGTATATTTCTTGCCCTCCCAGATCCAGCATTACTATGTTGACATCTTCAGTGTAGATCTCTTGGATGTTGATTATCTCTCTGACTATTGCTGCATCTTTTTCTTTCATCTTCTGTGGCTGAAAGTGTTCCTTGCCGCCATCATCTGTAGATTCCTCTTGATGTAGAAAGGGTCCTTTTGCAGGGGAGGAGGACTTCTTAACACTCGGTGTAAATGCCTTGATGTAAGCCTTGATTTCACTTCTGAAATGCTTCGGTAATCTCTCAAGGTGATGTGCGATATCTGTCTGTTTCCATTTTGAAACGAACATACGATCTACAGTGCAAGAATGCAGATGAGCACCAACTGTGGATGGTTGTTGCGGTTGAAAATCTTTATTCAAAAGTGATCCTGCAGTGCTGGTTTTGCCAGCACCTTCGGCACCTAAGAAAACCAGTTTAAATTTATTTGCAGGTCTTTTGCCTTTCTTCAGAGCTTCCTGATAGGCTTTGATGGTTCTGTCATCAAGAGGTGTTAGGTTTTTTCCTGCACCTACGCATAATCATTTAAGTACAATAATATTAATAGTACAATAATGTTAATAGTAATATAACATTACAAATATTATGAATCTATGTAATTAGAGCACAGCATATGCTGGAAATGAGCTGAGCAGGAGGGCCATATCGCCACTTTTATTGGTTAATGTTTGTCTTAAGGACTGAGATACTTTAACAGAGCAGTCACCATTAATTGAATCTTAATATTTACCTTTAATTAACAGAAGTCCATTATAGCATTAAAATTTTTCTGGGATAATGTTCTTAGACCCTCTAGAATGATATCCACATCTATTGTATGCTTCAAACTCTACTATGCAACATTCATTGTCAAAATTCACCCCTCACTCTTCCACCACAACTGGTGTATATTTTAAAAGGAAAAATTAGGAATTTTAAGTTTGATTAGGAATCATATTAAAAAAAATAGGGAAACAAGGGAGGTAAATATACTAATGAACATTTAATCCCTAATTCAGTTATTGGCTTAAACTTGTTTGTTTACTTGTTTGTAACATTATTATGACTGGTGAACCTGTGTATACTAGTGCTCTACAATATACTGGTAATGCCATTTATCATGATAAATCATCATAACCGATTGTCATACCATGACATCCTTTGATAACTGTAATATCGAAACGGTATATCGATGAATACCAGTATAGAATTGATTTTAATCCAGCAAGCCTTTGGTGTTTAATTACCCAATATGTTGATGGTTTAGCAGACACACCCTAAACAAAAACGTGAGGTTCTCACATTACAATACATGCCTACTTGTACTGAACTATACATATTTTTGGTTTTTGGGATGCATACTGCTTCATACTAGGCCCAAGAAATGATGCAATAGTTACAATAAAAAGCTAACTATATATTGATATACCATGATATTTTCCTGTTACTAATACCATGTATTCAAATTTCAATACCGCCAAGCACTAGTGCATACCACCTCAAAGAAAAAAGATGTTGTCTGCAGGGTTAATGTTTTCACTTAAACATGTGTCCCACTTAACAATTACTGGCTTGAAAGTGAAATGGTCAATAAGGTTCTCTTTCAGCTATGTTCAGTACGTTACACAGTGCAACAAATGAAGAACAGTATGAAAAGCACCTTCAGTCACCACAGAAAATATGGATGATTCCTGTTTTGTGCTACTGCAAATTGACACCTTGGGAAGTATCAACAGAAAGAAATGGGACACAAAGGAGGACAAAGGTAAGTTTATGATGTGTGCATTGTAAGTACTACAATATGCCAAAAGACACGTCTTTGGACAAAGTGACATCGAATAGTGAAAAAATCAAGCCCATAGCCTTAGCTGTAATTGAGTTATGCTTGTCTGAAGGCAACAGGCAGGCAGGTAGTTGGACAGTAGAAAATCCCATTGCACATTTTTTAAATTTTTGTAACAACCTATTGAAAGCATTTAGGATTGTACTGAAGACACTTTTGGGCTTGGTTATACTACTGTCACGGTGCCAGGATGGTATCGTGAAGCTAGTTTTTGGGTGGCCAGAAAGACCCAAACCACTGTGATCCTTAATATACAATACTACCATACTGTATGATAAGCCAATCTCAAATTTGGTAAAAAGATACATATATATTATACTTAGATGTGGGAAAATCCCTCTTTGGCTGGTAGCTAGTTATAAACAATGCCAAGGTAACTAGAGACTCTTCCACATACAGCTACATATTAGGGCTGAGCGATACTGCCATTTTAGTATCACGATCAATACTAAAGCCACTATTCACGATACTGAATAGTTCACGATACTTACAAATAAGTCAATCATAGCTGGTGCTACATAGCATATTGCTCAGCATTCCTGCAGGAAGTCCTTATAGGTGATAGCAAACTAGCCCCTATCATCATTGTTTACAGTAACAGTTATTGTAACACATGCTTTGAGGTTGTTATGGTGTTCACACCTCTCTGCAGGGGAAACCAGATGGGTGGACTTAATCATTTACAAGGATTCTTAGCCTAGTACTGCATAACAAATGGATTTTCAATGACAATAATGTACAGGCATGGTATCACGATAGTTAATAACAAAATATCGCGATATCGATACTTTCAAAATATTGCGATATATCACTAAAACGGTAGTATCACTCAGCCCTACTACATATGCCATGGTGTGTAGCTATACAATCATGTTTCTTGTTTCACAACTTCCCTATATCATTTTAAATTAACAATCTAATGCACTTTATTTTCTATGTGACCTTCTCAGCAAAAACCCACCTAGTACACACAACTTTGGAACTCTTATTTTCTCAGCATTATCTACAGTGTCCAAGAAATAGATCACCAAAGTTTCAGCTTAATGTGGTGAGTAATTTGTGGAATTACAGTGCTATATAGACAGTATGAAGAGCAAGGAAATCAATTTGTACAGCGACTATGCTGAAAACAAACTACAGAACAACAAAAGCTTACATTTGCAGCCATAACTTCCGTTAGCAACCTAATCCAGGTTTTAATTTGGGTGCGACTTGGAACTTTTAAAAACTATTATTTTATCATTTTGGCAGATGATTTTAACATCAATCTACTTTCTCCTTCAAGTACTCAATCTGATTATACAAATTTATTATCTGATTTCAGTTTGATTTAACATGTTTACCAGCCTACTCGTGTATATTACAACTCAGCTATCCTTATTGATCATGTTATTGTTAGTGACATATTAAACATTAGTTAGTCAATTCAGGCAATTGGTGTTAGTGACCATAATGTGCAGATAGTGGATTTTGAAGTTAACATTTTGTGTAGAGTTCCTAGAACTATATGGACTCGGTCACTGAAGAAATGTGATTGGAATCAAGTGAGAGTCGCTTTAAGCTCTGCTCTTTGGCATATAATTTCTGTGGGCATAGTGGTTTTCCTGCATGCCTCTGTGTGGACAAAGAATAAGGCCATTCCAACCGCATGCAAATACCACACATGCAACATCATTATGCAATAAGCCATAAAGAATAATCAAGCTACCTAGCTCATGATATTTATCAAAGCTGCATGATGTTTTAGTATTAAAAGTGCCCAATAACACTATCCCTATCCTTTAGTATCCAATCCTACAATGAGTTAGCAACAGTGAATGTACTAGTTACAACACTGGAACATGTACGTGCATCACAAAACACAGCGAGATGACAGACATGAGCTATCAACAAATCTGTCAAAAGATGTGCTTGGGAACTCAAATATGTACTTGCCTACATGTGGCAAGTTAAGGGTGCTAACGGGTTTTTGAAGCCATTCAAGGGACAACCTACATAACCACATGCAGCTGTTACATCATAATTGGCAATATTACGCATACTCAAAGTATCCGTGTTAGGCAGCCGTGTTTTGTGCCAAAGGGATTGGCCAAGAAACAGCCTGTTTCATTTGAAAACCATCACGAAAATGATCGTCTGGGTGTCCAAGAGTGACAATAGAGTGAATTAGCCTGAAAGTTAGTGCTAGTTTTGAAGATACGTGCGAACACAAGCTGATTTGTAGCCAGCACACGTTCTTCCTGCGTTTTCTCGAGTGATAGTGTATGCTGGTAAGTTATATTTGTATTGTACACCTGTTCTTAGGTAGTGACAATGTTCCAGCTGGATTTATCACACATAACAAGACACTGGCTGTGCGTTACGAGGCATTAAATATCGAAGAAAAGGCTTGGCGACTCCACAAGCAACAGGAGGGTGTACCAGTGTGTAAAGAACAGGAACAAGAGCTTTTCTTTTGTTCAGAATTTCATTTATAACTTGTTATTTGATAAAGTTGGCATTTGTGGTTTATTGGAATTTGTTGTAATAACTGGTTGGCATGCGCATGTTCTATGGTACTGCTCAAATGCAACGTCGCACTTGCTTAAGCAAGTCGATTGCGAGCGATCGAAAATTCACTAATTAAAGGGGCGTGGCACTTGTTTCGCTTGCGAGTATTCATCGTGCAAGATAGGGGATAAATACTCGCAAGCGAAACAAGTGCCACGACCCTTTAATCAGCAAATTTTCGATTGCTCGCAATCGACTCTCTCGAGCAAGTGCGACGTTGCATTTGAGCAGTACCATACACTGCATTGTAAAAGGCGATATTCTGGAACACACAATAGTCGGACCTCTACCAAACTTTTGGTGGACCATCAGTGTTAAATTTGCAAACTTTTAGCGCATGGAATTATAATTGTTGTGATCCAGCCCGAAGTTACGAGGCTCAGAAGTCGAAGTTCGCTTGCGGGCACTCGCTCTTTGTTTTATAACTCAAGAAAGAAGAAGTGCAAAGATAAATCCCTGCGCTAAGTTTCCACAAGTTTGTTGAAGAACCTTCACAGCAAATTTGATGCCTGTGCAAGCAGCCAGTATCTAGGAATAAGAAAAATGTATGGGTTGACTTTGAGGGACTATAGCGCATGAATGAAACAAGGTAACATCTTATACTTTGGTCTCTGTATAGTAGAAAGTTAGGTCAATCTTCGAAGCAGTAGTTTAGATTCCTGTAGCTTCCTTTTTGCCTGTATCAAAGGTAAAAACAATAGCATTTGTGTGGCTTAGAAAGGTGTAAACCATTAACATAGCCATAAGACCGGCATAGGCTTGTAGAAGGATACAATCATGTATATCTTCAAATTTGCTATGTATGTTATGCTGAATTGTACTACACATCTACAAGCAGTGTAGATGTAATACCAATATGTAAAATTGGATACATATGAGAGGCTTTTTCCCATTAATTACAGGTTTTTGCAATTGAATTCATCCTGTTTGCAATTGAATTCATCGGTTTTGCAATTGAATTTGTTGGTTTTACAGTTGAGTTCATTGGTTTTGCAATAGAATTCATTGCATTTGCATTACAATTCGTCATAAACAAAATGGCTCCAAGAAACCAACCGTTCATTAAGAGATGAATTATTTACACAATGGAGAGTTACACTTGAGACACTAGAAGGAAATTGGAGCTGGTAGTACGCGAAGCTGATAGCTGTCTGACAAGTTAATTAGCTTGCTCGAAAGTGAACACACCCATCACAAATGACGTAGTAGAGTTTGGAATGTTGCTGGATAGGCTGTAGAGGAAGAATTATTGCCTTACAAAGAGTTGTTTACTACTGTTGTACTTGAACAAGTTCTTGTAGCAGCTGCTACATCATGTTTTCATGTTTTCTCCAGCTGTCATTCTTGTTACAGACTAATTTAAGCGACAAACTGATGAATTCAATTGCAAATGGAACTAATTCAATTGCAAAAGCGATGATCTCAATTGCAAACAGGACGAATTCAATTGCAAACTTGAAAAACCTGTAAAAAAGTACAAATTACAGTGAAACCTTGGTTATCCAAACCCCAACGTGTCTCAGGCAATGATAAAAGTGTTCAGATAAGTGAACTGTTTGGATAACTGAAGCCCATATAGTAATACTAGTGATGTGCGATACGCCTGAAATGGTGTATCTGTATCTAACAGCTGTGTAGTCATGGTATGATATCGATATGCGATACAGTGCATCCTTTGTACAAAGAAGCCAAGTTTAGTTAAGTGTGTGGGTGGCTGATAAATTTTTATTGTTTAGTACCAGCCATTACACCATTGCACTATTATATAACAAGCTTAAGGAGTCTAGGAAACAGGTAAAAACCCAGCTACACTTTTAAATTGAAGAAAGCCAGACCTTCATATTTCCATGATTGCGCAATCAAAATATCGATACGTGCACGGGTGTATTGGTATCGCGATACAGCTGGAGTATCGCAATATTCCGATATATCAATAAGTATCGCACATCACTAATTAATACGCATAGTTCTATTGAAATACCCTAATAGATCATACACCTGTGTTCTCAAAATACTCTAATAGAACAATCATTTCTAAGCTTAGATAAATGACGGTACAGATAAACAAGGGTCGAATAACTGAGGGTCTACTGTATATGTGTGGGCGACCAACGAATGGATTTACTTTTTGAGTAGAGGTATGACCTCTCTGCACTACACTACAACAAAGCTAAATTTGCTGGAAACACTGAAAATGTTCAACCACGGTAATGTTTTGTGTCCAGTACAGGCTACGCCTCTATCAAAATTTACAATTACAATTAATTAATCATTATCAGTAGCCATCGCATGAGAGAAAATCACGGAATTGGTAGAAGCAGTCTGGCTTCTTATCTTTCACACAGGGGTGTTCATGCTGGCCGTTTGATTGCCATTCATCACATACTTCCACCCTTTCCGCTAGAATTCATCACAATCATTGATCAATCTTGAGTAGTAGCATCTTTCCAGTGGCACAATACAGAAAGCTGATTTGCTGTAAACACAGCGAAGGGAGACCTCAAGGGAGATGTGAGTGTTCAAGGAGGAGTTAATTTTTTTGGTACTTCCAGCTTTTCTCCCCATGTGTAGCTTTGTTGCATTTTGAGCCTCGCATTAGGCCACGTGCACTTATCAGCCATGACTAATCACAAGAAATGCATTTAATAAATAATATGTGCTTAATAGATACATGCGCTTAACAACCCAACTCTACAGTATGTACTAAGGGCATCGGAACCTGGGGAGTGGCCCCACACTGTTTCCAAAAGTATGTATGTTTTGGTCCCCACACTTTTAAGGCCAAGTAGCTCAGGTTGAAAAAATCAGCTTATACATATACAGAATACACGTGTATCTCCATACAAGAAGGCATATACAACCACCACACAACAGTACATTTATGGCAACACCAGTCTCTTGTGACTGCACAGCAACTATCAAGCCATCCACTGTGTTAAATCTAAAGACCCTGTAATTTGTAGTCTTGACACATGATATCTTTTGTTCAATATTATTCTGGAGTCTGTGCAGTAGTGAGAAGTTAACAGTGGAAAGAGTGTCACATATGTGGCACTATACATGATGGCAAAGATTTACCTCAAAGGTGGCAACAGATCTAAGGGCAGTCTCACTGCAGTGCACAAGTATCAAACTGACTTGAAAGACAGGGTAAAGACTTTTGTCAAGTTAGACACTAGACATACAAGGATTCTGAAATGAAAGTTGACAACTGTGAATGCAATAATGTGGTATTTATGTGATCTACATTCACTTTGGAATACAGTGGAACCTGTGTTACGATCATCTGGATTAAGCGGTCACCTTTGCATAACGGCCATGGTCACGAGGTCCCAAATATTTTCCCATACAAATGTATGCATTGTGGTCTGCATTAAGCGGTCACCTGTCTAATGCATATAACAGCCAACCAAGAATTCGCCTATGAATCACTGTATACATAACTTTCTCCTTCATATAGCAGTCGCTACCTTTTATGGTGGCTTGTTAAACAAATTACCTGGCACCACAGGCACCGTTTCAATTAATGCACAATTATCACACTTCGAATGCTATATAATCTATCAGGCTTCATTGCTTGAACATATTCAATAGCTATAACCAACATTCATAACAAGCTCACCTTGCCCCTTTCTGTACTAAAATATTACTGCATAGTGGTTGGCGTGAGCCTCTTAATAATCACTCATTTATAATGGTCATAGCCATTAAAATGCTGCTGACTACCTTATGCAGGTTTTCTCTATAACAGCCACCTATATATAAAGGCCAGATATATCTGGTCCCAAGGTGACCATTATAGACAGGTTCCACTGTATCTGCTAGAGCAGACATCCCAGCTAGTTCCTTCAAGGTACATTATGTTTCACTTTGTGGATAACAACAATTACTGTTAAATGTTGTAATCCTCATAGTGTGAAACATAAAGAGGAGACCTTCACCTGACCATGATTTCTCATGTGATATATTTTTCCATATCACAAAACGTTTGGACATTAACAATACATACTTTGCTATGGAAATATACACATTCCCAAATAAGGGTTTAAAAGGTACAAAAATGACAATGATTTTTAAATGATCTCTAAATATCAGAGATGAAGTTATGAAGCGGTAACCACAAATCATGTAGTTACTCACATACCTCTATGGAATATTATCATGGCAGTGGATATACATTCACAATTTCTGCCACTAGTTTATCATTTCTCTGAATGTGCATGTGCCTTTTGGGGTTCCAACAAGTGTGTGCCCTCTGTGCCTTGTCTTTCCTATTATCTTCAATTAGGCTGATCATCATTTTCATGAAATGATACTGTAGGACACCCAGTAGATTCCTGCAATATCACGATATGAAACCACACCCATTAACAAACTTGGTTGATTAATAACAAGTGCGGAGACCACAGCTCTTGATAATCTATTTACTTGAACACAACTACCACACTACTTTATTGGTCTAGCTGTATTTGCAATCCTAGCACAGCCATGAAATAGTGACAAGCTCTTTGGTAAGTGAGAGGCTGACTTGAGATACTCTAATACAGCAGTCACTCTTATATAACTGTCACACATGTATAGTTACATGCACACTTTGTCCTTTTGAATTTAGATGTATCATACATAAAACTGAACTAAAGAACATACTTTATTTAGTACTACCTTCTTAGTTACTCAAAGTTCAAGAAGTTATACTGTTTACAAAAGTACGTAGTAGTGGTATGTGATATAGGATATTTTCCTATCACGATTATTGCACACAATATATCACAATACGATATATATATTACGATATACAAACTCATCACTCAGCTAGTGTATTTACACTGATGACACTTGTAGCACTGATGTACAAGAAGTACAATACAACATAGTACATGACTAGCATACAACAATGCAAGCTCTTTTGTCAAAAAAAGTACAGTGTACAATGACATCTTGGGTATATTTTTCTCTAATTATAGCTAAAATCTATATCTAGGCTTATATCACGGTGTAAAGATTCTATATCATATCACGATATAAATTAATCTATCACGATATATCGATATATATCACATATCGCACATCACTAGTACGTAGATAAGTCTTACATGTCCATCTTTCAAACATGCACAAATTAAAACATAAAAGTCAGTTTCAGCCTTAATTATGTTGTAACAGTCATAATAGAAGATTTTGCTGATTTAGAATGGAATAGCATAAAACTGGTACACCTTGCACTGCTGCTGTTAGGTTGTCCAGTGGGTGCATGTATATATATGACACAGTCCTCATACCACAGCATGTACAACGCATTCTTCATGGATTTACCAGTCTCCTCCTTTGTGTCCCATTCATCTTTGCTGACAGTGAAGTTTCAATTTGGTGGTAGTAAGTGATGGCTTCCCTTCATAATGGAAATCGTCCGTATTTTTTGTAATGATCTGTTTTTTTTGTTGTTTTTTTTTGATTGCATAGGTGCTTTTCGAACAATTCTTGATTCGTAATGTTGTGTAACAGATTGAACATAGCTGACAACAAAGCATAAAGGATGCTTCACTTTTTCAGATGATAACTGATGGCTGGGACACGCAGCACCATTTCTTTATTTTGATGTGGTATGCGTGGTATAATAATTTTATTTTACAAAAAAGTTGACAAAACAAGTACACAAAAATTTTGAATATTCAACTACAGTAAGGACCATAGCACATCGATAAAAAGTACTGAAACAAGCTGGAGTAAAGCAATCACAGTAAAACAGTAAGTGTTATATCCCTACTGTGCATGGTATCTTGAAACACAGTAGGGATACAACACTTCTTATTGTTTTACTATGATTTAATATCATGTACTACTCCAGCTTATTTCAGTACTTTTTATCAATGTGCTATGGTCCCTACTCTAGTTGAAAATTCCAAATTTTTCGTGTACTTGTGGTTAATAACTATTGTACACTGAAAGCTGCTTAGTCTTCTCTGTTACTAGGCACTAGCTAGTAGCCTATACAAGCGTACAGTGTTGTGATTACAGATCTGTAGGTGCTTCCTTCGTTGGGATTTGACACTAAGTGGATATTTCGAAGGCGTATGGTGCAAGTCGGCAAGTAAAGATCCCACTTGTAGCCGAAGTAGAGGGTACATTGCTTCTTCAATTGTAACATGACTTGTGTGTGTAACCTGTAGTGCTAGAACTAAATTTAGGAGAGTATACGTAATTTTAGAATTTCAATGGCTTCCACTACACCGCCACCTTAATTTATTATGTTCATAATCCAATGGCTATTGCTGATATTATCTCCTATGATCTCATCTTGATACTAAAAGTGTTTTGTTTACAGTGTTACACCAAAGTAGGGATTATTTAATATTCCATCGCAACAGTTGTACAGATTTTACAGCACACGGATAATTAATAATCTTACTAGGTGATACACATGCGCATGAGCTTCGTGTATAATATAAACTATAAATATGCATAGATTGCTTTCAAATAATGAGATTGTAGCTACGTATGTACTTACAGTATTTCTACAGGTGAATTTGTAACTGTCTATATGCATGATCATGATGTGTGAGAATAATTTAAAAATTGTTGAAATTAACTTGTTGAGAACTTTAAATAACTAACCCATGGCACTATCCATTGCCTTGTGAATAGTACCAATATCTCATTTACTAAACTACCAGCTGACTTAAAACTCATTACCACCCCAGCAATCCCATCTTGTTTCGTAGCTTTTTTCAATGATCCCTATTCCCCTTTTAAAACTTTTAGCTTTATTCATCTAGTTTGTGTACTTTTTATTAAATCCAGTAATGGATTTGTTTTATTGATAATGATAAATGTTGCAGATACATAGAGCAATTTTACATTAGCTGTCAAGTTCAGTGTAAGCTTTGCTGCAGACACAGTTGACTGCATTAGTAGAGTATTTACATGACTGCTCTTGGCTATGGACAAGGGTATAATACTGAGCTATTTACCTGTCACAAGACATGGAACACTGACAAGCATATAATCACAAGTTAAACAGTCACTAGTTATACATTTATTATTTCAGCCAAGACTGTATACTATAAGAAGAATCACAACATTCATCATGTAAATAATACACCAACTATTCACGGTTTGTGCTAACCGACACATGTACTGTACTGTATAACACGACCACTCAACTATTCACGGTTCGTGCTAACCTAACACATGTATAACATGACCACTCAAGTTCATCGTAGCTGCTATCTTGTTATGGAACTCCCTTGATCCTACTGAAACAATAGCGAATTCCATTATATGTAAAGTAGCATTCTCATCACTACACTCAAGAGTGTTGTTAAAGTCATCATGTTGATATGTATATGTACCATGAACGTTGGAACCGGGGGGTTAAGGGGGCCATGGCCCCCACATTATTTTTCGAAAGTACATTTTGGTTTCCACACTTTTAGGGCCAAGTAGCTCAGGTTACCATTGATACATTCACGAAAATCTATTAAGGGAAGACATGCAACCACCATAGAACAGCAATGTCTTTTGTGGCAGCACCAGTCTGTGGTGACTGCACAGCAATTATCAAGCCATCTAATGTATTAAATGCAAAAGTGTCTGTAATTATATTTCTGTTTAGTCCTGGAACATGATATCCGCTGTTCAAATATTTTTCTGGAGCCCATGTAGTAATGAAAAGTTTAAACAGTAGAAAGATTGCCACATTTTTTGCATTATCCATGATGGCAACTATTTAATTCAAAGGTGGCAACAGATCTAAGAGGGTGGTCATTTGCAACAGCATGTATAGAAAATTGGGAAGTGTGATAGACTGACTAGTATAGCTATAACCGTGTGTAATGTTTTATGACGTCATTAATGGTACCTGTATCTATATATACTGTGTTTCACCTTGTATTCAGTTAGTTGTAGTTGTCTATGTTATTCCTGATATCTATTGAGTTATTAACTATATTAACTGTGGTCGTTCGCGTGCAAGCGATAGCTATTAGCTTATCAGATAGTGATACACGACATATTGGCGACAAGGATGGGCGTTGAGGATGACGCCAAGAAGGTCGCGATATTGATGTCTAACAGTGGACCTACAGTGTATGGAACTATTCGAAGTTTGGTAGACGCTGAAGCAAGGAAGGGAATCAAGTATAAAGACTTAATTGCTATCCTAACAGCTCACTTCGACCCTAAACCGTCACCTATAGTCCAGAGGTTCAAGTTCTACAACCGCGCCAGGGCGAAGGGAGAGACCATCGCTGCGTATGTAGCTGCGCTACGCGCGTTAGCTGAGTACTGCGACTTTGGAGATTCCTTATCTACTATGCTACGAGATCGCTTGGTTTGTGGCGTAAATCACGAAGGAATTCAACGCCGACTCCTGGCGGAAAAAGATCTCACGTACAAGAAGGCCCACGAACTAGCAGTAACTTTGGAAGCTGCAGCCAAAGGCAGCAAAGACATCAGCACCACCGCCACTCAGCAAATAGAGCCATTTGTAAATTACACGAAAGGTGTCAATTTTAAGCAAAGATCAGGAAAGACAACCAACTCATCACGGGCCAAGCCACCAGATGGGACCCAGATCAAAACTTGCTACCGTTGTGGAGACAGACACTTAGCATCCCAGTGCAAGTTCCGGACTGCAGAATGCCACCGATGCCACAAGACTGGACACATTGCAAAGGTGTGTAAGTCCAAACCAGAAGAAAAGTCTCACCACAGTGGCAAGAAATCTCACCACTACTTGGAGGAAATCTCAGACCTCCCAGACACAGAGGACTCTTCATATGGATTGTTCACTCTACAAAGTGAAACCCATGACCCAATACTGATACAGCTTGAGCTAAACAATGTTCCTGTCAGGATGGAACTAGATACTGGAGCATCACTGACTTTGATCAATAAGGCTTCCTATGATCTCATTGCACAGAATGGGAAAGTTGCCCTTAAGCAATCTGTAGTGAATTTGAGAACCTACACTAGTGAAGCTGTGAAGATGTTGGGGAGCACCACTGTAGAAGTGAAGTATGGTGAGAAATGCATACACCTGACTGTTCATGTAGTGGAAGGGAAGGGACCAAACTTGTTAGGTAGAGACTGGCTAAGTAAGCTTAATATTAACCAATTAGACATTCACACCATAGTGGCACCAAGCAAATTAGATAAAGTGTTAGACAAACATGCCTTACTATTTAAAGATGGGCTTGGTATGCTAACAGATGTGAAAGTCAAATTACAAGTTGACCAAAGTGTCCCACCCAAGTTTTTCAAAGCCAGAAGCATTCCTTTTGCTTTAAAAGGCAAAGTTGAGGCTGAGCTGGAATCCCTAGAAGCTGCTGGAATTATCTCTCCAGTTAGTCACTCAGACTGGGCTGCACCCATAGTTCCAGTAATGAAGCAAAATGGTCGTATTCGTATCTGTGGTGACTATCGTGTAACGGTAAATCAGGCAATCAAGGTAGATTCATACCCACTACCCAGAGTGGAGGATTTATTTTCAGCTTTAGCAGGAGGCAAATATTTCTCTAAGTTAGACATTTCCCAAGCTTACCATTAGATGAAGCCTCCAAACAATATGTCACAGTAAACACCCACAAGGGGCTGTTTAAGTACAATAGACTTCCCTTTGGTGTATCAGCTGCACCTGCAATTTTCCAGCGTTGCATGGAGACTTTATTGCAAGGTTGTCAGGGTGTTTCAGTATACCTCGACGATCTTCTCATACAGGGAAGCACTATGGAGGAACACTTAGAATGCCTTGATAAAGTGCTGCAAATTTTAGAAAATTCAGGCTTTAAGTTGAACAAATTTAAATGTGTGTTCCTGCTTCCAAAGGTTGAGTACCTTGGACACATCATTGATGAGTCTGGTCTCCATCCAACGCAGGAGAACGTGAAGGCTATTCAAGATGCACCTACTCCAAAGAACCTAGCTGAGTTAAGATCATTCCTTGGGATAGTTAACTACTACAGTCGCTTCTTACCCAACTTGTCTACTCGCTTAGCCCCTCTGTATGCCTTGTTAAAGAAAGGTTCACGTTGGTGTTGGAAAACCACACAAGATGAGGCATTCCAGGAAGCTAAACAAGCCCTTCAAGCTGACTCATTGTTAGTACACTTTGATTCTTCCAAGCAATTACTTCTTGCTTGTGATGCTTCGCCTAAGGGCTTGGGTGCTGTTTAGTCCCACGTAATGGACGATGGACAGGAATGTCCAATAGCTTATGCCTCGAGAACTCTAACGCCAGCTGAACAAGGGTACAGTCAACTAGAAAAAGAAGGCCTTGCTATTGTATTTGGGGTAAAGAAATTTCATAATTACATTTATGGGCGACAATTTCACATAGATTCCGATCACCAGCCACTATCCTATTTGTTCAATCAAGCAAAAGCAATTTCCCCTACTGCATCTGCAAGAATCCAACGCTGGGCACTTACACTCAGTGCTTACCAGTACACTATTCGTCACAAAGCAGGCCGACACCTGAGCAATGCTGATGCTTTAAGTCGCCTACCGAGACCAGTCACAACTTCATCTGATTGCTTACCGGGGGATTGGGTCCATTTGCTAGATCACCTCTCATCAACCACAGTAAATGCAGCACACATTAAGCAGTGGACTGATACAAATCCAGTGCTGACCCGAGTGCATCGCTGCATCCTACAAGGTTGGCCACAAGCTACACTTGGTGATGATTTTAAGCCTTACATAGCTAGGAAGAATGAACTAAGTGTCCTGAATGGATGCATTTTGTGGGGCTCACGAGTTGTGGTTCCCCCACAAGGACGAGCTAAGGTCCTGGCAGAACTGCATTCATGCCACACAGGAGCATGCAAAATGAAGATGCTTGCTCGCTCCTATTTTTGGTGGCCCAAACTGGACAATGATATAGAAAAAATAGCTAGGGAGTGTCCTAATTGTCAGTTAACTGGTGCATCACCGCCAAAGGCACCACTTCATCCATGGGAATGGCCTACTCAACCATGGCGTCGTTTACACCTTGATTTTGCAGGCCCCTTCATGGGACACATGTACTTAGTGATCGTGGATTCCCACTCAAAGTGGATGAATGTAGAAGTTATGCAACAGATCACAGCAGAGACGACAATCCAGAAGTTGAGATCTGTTTTCTCTACCCATGGTGTTCCACAGAAGATAGTCACAGACAATGGGCCGACGTTTCGCAGTGAACAGTTCCAGGCATTCACTAAAGAGAATGGCATCAGGCACATATTTTCAGCACCGTATCAACCATTCTCTAATGGTCTAGCTGAGAGAGCAGTCCAAACTATGAAGCAAGCTCTCCGCCAGATGCAAGGTTCTGGAACAATATTCGACAAACTTTCTAGGTTTTTATTCATGTATCGTATAACCCCACATACTTCCACAGGTGTTGCACCTTCCGAGTTATTGATGGGCCGTCGGTTACGATCCAGATTTGATCTACTACACCCAGAATACACCTTATCTAAGAAGGTAGATGACAGCCAATATTACCAGAAGAGAGCTCATGACAATCAAAAGCTTTTTCGTGAATTTATAGAGGGGGACAGCGTATACACAAGAGACTTTACTTCATCTAGCCAGAAGTGGAAGGAAGGAATAGTTGCTAAAGTTAATGGTCCACTATCATACAACATCAAGCTGAAAGATGGAAATCTAGTCCGTAGACATGTTGACAGTATTAAGGCAAGGATCACTGATGCTAGTGCAACTGAAACTTTGACAGAGACATCATCTGATGATGAGTTAGAGGGAATTATATCTGAATCTACTCAGGAAGATCAAGATGTGACCTCATCTGAACTTGTTTCATCAGCTCCTACTTCTGTGGGATTGGCTACTGATGGATCAGCTGAACTTTCATTAGGACTGCGCAGATCAACCCGTATCCGTCGACCTCCAAAGAGATATGGTCAAGAAGATTCTTCAACTGATGACACTTAAGCTAGAGAGGGGGAGATGTGATAGACTGACTAGTATAGCTATAACTGTGTGTAATGTTTTATGACGTCATTAATGGTACCTGTATCTATATATACTGTGTTTCACCTTGTATTCAGTTAGTTGTAGTTGTCTATGTTATTCCTGATATCTATTGAGTTATTAACTATATTAACTGTGGTCGTTCGCGTGCAAGCGATAGCTATTAGCTTATCAGATAGTGATACACGACAGGAAGCGTATAAAATTCCGAGAAGAGTTGGATACCCGGGTCCCCTTGTCCCAGGTCCACTGCTTTTACCTACCCAAATACAACCACATAGCTGCAATATATCACCAGGTTGTGGTCATTACAGATGCTGGTGATACAGGTACACAAAGGGGAGGTGACTTTGGTAAATCTTTGGGGTGGTATCTCCTAGCAACCAAGTGACAGTTATTGTTAGCACTACAAACAAACACTTGTGTCTGCCCAAAAATTATTATGGTTAGAAATCATGTCATTTGTGCAGATTTTGTCATTGACTGACCATTAATTTAAGGACAAAGTATAGTCAACTTAAACATTATATATTAAAAATTATAGGAATCCAAGTGATAAAAAGTAGTGAAACAAGAGAAGAACGATGGTAGCTATTACAGCATAGTTCTCCCTACTTTGACATGATATATCCATTATTTTGTGCTCAATGCCAAAGTAGGAATTTCCCACTGAGCTATGCTGTAATAGCTACCATCATTCTTCTCTTGTTTCACTACTTTTTATCACTTGGATTCCTACTTTATTTTTAAATTTATAATATACTAGTTTGTTTAGTTTTTTTGTTAAGGCATACAGCTAACTATAAATATGTGACTGTTCTATTAGGGTGACTGCTGTGTTAGAGTATAGCCTGCAAGATGTGCGTTTGCCCAAAAATTGGCGTGGTTTCAATCAATTATAGAGTATGTCAAGTCAGCCTTCCAAATTGAAGGTGTGTGGTCACTGAAATACAGCTAGTGCAAAAGGGATGTGTCATCGTGGTTTCAATCGATAGATCAATAATGTGTAGAATGAAGAATGGGCGTGATCTTGTGACCTATCGTGAAGCTATCGAGTATCAGTACCTCCGTACAGTACCTTCCATCATAGATTATATCAGTAAAGAATATAATCTATTCCTCTGTACAGTAGCGTAGTATAAATGCCTTTAATAATCTTGTGGCATCTATTATGCTGCTTAAAGAAAGTATTGATAAAGAAAATTAATGCCTCGATATGGTTCCGTTGGATGAAGAAGAAGACAAGCAGCCTGATTGAAGTTAAAAAAGAAAAGGCGCAGAGGGCACACACTTGTCGGAACCCCAAGAGGCACACCCCACTGGTGAGTTTGTTGTTGTTGCATAAAATGGTGGCTGTGCACTGCTTCGTTTGGCCTCTAGGCTTGCGAATGTAGTCAGTCAGTCAGGCAGTCAGTCTAAAATTCAAAGTTTTGACAATTTTTAAAATTCTGTATCCAGCCACCTGTAAGCGTTTTGTTGTATTTAATGCTGTTTTATGTATTATATGGACTAGTACTATTCCGTAAAGGTGATTTTCGTCTCGTAAGATATCTCTAGGATGATTTTTAAAGGCGGGATTTTGGACGGCACGCAAAAATTTCACATGGACTCCTACTTAAACGGTACAACCGTACCGTTTGATAAACTTTACACCACGTCTGCCTGCTAGTCTAAGTAAGACCTATAATCTCAGTAGTAGTAGCATGTTCCATTTACTTTACCAGTTACATCAATTTCCATATCACAAAAGCTTTGGACTTTAACAATACATACTTTGCTACGGAAATGTACACACTCCCAAAAGTACATAAAATGGTTTAAAAGGTACAATATGGCAGTGATTTTTGAATGATTTCTAAACACCAGTGACACAAGTTACGAAGCGGTAACCACAAAATATGGTCTGTCACATAGTTACTCACACACCTCTATGGAATATTCCACCATTTATCACGGCAGTGGATATATTCACTTTTCACAATTTCTGCTACTAGTTTACCATTTCTCCCAGTGCATATTGTGCATGTACCTTTTGGGGTTCCAACAAGTGTGTGCCCTATGCCCCTTGTCTTTCCTTTTATCTTCAATCAAGCTGGTCGTCATCTTTATGAAATGAAACCATTGAGGCATCAATTTTCCATATCAACACTTCCTTGCACAGCAGATTTTACAAAATCATTTAAAGATCTTACGCTACTACAAAGGGTACTGGACACTTGTAACTTCATGATAGGTCCAGGACTACACCCATTCACAATCTTAGTTAATTAATAATGACTGAATGCAGAGACCACATCTCACATCTATTTACTCGAACACAATGACCACCCCTCTTATTAGTCTAACAGTATGGTAGTACTGTTGAAGTAGGTATCCCTCCATAAGTGACATGCAGCACCTAAAATTCTGCTTTTAAAAATCATCCTAGAGACATCTTATACGACAAAAATCACCTTTATAGTTTAGTCCATCTCACATCAAATACAGCATTAAAAACAAGAAAATAGTGCTGAGCGGTATCATCGTTTACTATCACGGTACGGTATTGCAGTTCAATAATGTGGTATGATTAAATTATTGTTTAACCACATGCTATCTTGTTTAGCAGGTTGACAGTGCTCAGGAGCTGAAAGTAAAAACAGTTTTGTATAAATTGTGTTTTTACACTGAAATAATTTTTTTATGTATGATGTATTACAATTTATGTCCAAATAAACTTAAAACCTTGAAGTGGGTAAGAATATAGTTAAAACAAGTTACAACAACAATGTGTATACATTACCAAATACCAATCATGACATATCTAGCCATTTAAGTTTGTGGCCAAAAATATCATATTGTTGACTTATCGGGCTTTAAAGATTCTCATTTTTGACTAACTAAATGACCACCAATACTGAATATTCACTCTGAAGGAACACTTGTTGCACATATCCCTAAATATTTTCGTGCCATGACAGCCAAGAGTGGCATTTGCTTCCACTTAAGCCTCCACCATTCCAGAGGTAATGAATCAAGCATACTGCATGTACATATCCACTTCACATTTGTAGTCTTTCAGATACATTCAGTGTTGTGGTGGATGTAGAACTCGATGAGCTAGCTCCTAAAACTTCACTGAACTTTCCTTTTTTCTTGCTGGTTCAGGGTCACTCTCAGACTCTGCAGTTCTTGAATCATGTCAACTTCATAAGATTCTACTTCTTCCAGCAGCAAATGTACAGTAATATGTTCTGAATCAAATCTATCCTTAACTTGTGGGTCAAGAGATTATTTAACCTAATTTCAAGGACTTAGACTTAATGACTTATATAGCTGATAAGATGTAACAGAAAAGGGGCCAAAGTAAGGAAAAAATCCTTCCAACCCCAGGATTCGAATTGCAGGTCACTCAATGTCTAGTCAGGGCCACACTCAGTCTTCCTCCAAGAGGGATGGATTTTCTTCCTTACCACCAATCAACTTGATAAGAGGCTTAATGGCAAAGCAGGTTGCTTGTTTCCCCCTGACAATAAATCTGTCACTGTATCAAAACCCTTGAGAGCCTCCAACACTGGCTGCAAGACATCAAGATCTTACCAGGTGGGTACTAAGTGACACACCCTTCTGTCTTGTCCCAGGACTGCACGGACAGTAATTTGCTGTTCAACTATTCTTTTAATGATTTCAACTTTTGAGCCCCATCTAGTACATACATCACCTTTCAACTTTTTCTGTGGCAAGAATTTCTGTCAGATCCGTATCTGTCATTTATGGTCCATTATGTCAACACAGGTTGGGATTTGCAAACACATTGTTTGCAAGTACAGAAGATCACACTGGTGTACAACTACGGGACACTTTAAGTGTAACATTAGAGCAATGGGCAATGAAAACTCACTGCCATAACTACAGACAGTGCCAGCAACATCAAACTAGCACATCAGCTACTGAAGTGGAAGAGATTAAGTTATTTTGGTCATAATTTGGATTTGGCCATATACAAAGGTCTGAATGATAGTAGGATTGAACGGCTGAACGAGTACTGTCAATATGTTGAAAAGTGGTGGCAGCATTTTCAAGCAGTTGGAAAAGAGAGAGGGACTTGAAGGAAACACAGGTAGGTACACGAGGACCATAGGTCTGCAGTTCCAGAATATAAGTAATTGGCTTCATCCTTTAAAGTTGACAACACATTCTGCCTAGTCTCCTCATACAGCTGGGATTGCAACTCAACTGAAAAAGTCCTTGTAAGGAAGTTGATATCACGGTTGGATGGCCTTGACCATATCTCTGAAGCCTTCCTTGTCCACTGTACACACTGGGAGTACATCCTTGACAATGAAATTAGTAACCACACATGTAAATTTACAATATTCTTTCAAATTTACACCAAATGTTGTGGTTTTCTGTACACACTCTGAAAGAGTTTGCTGACTGATTTAGGGAATTTTTGACTGTTCTTATTGGTGTTGATACGGTCTTTTTAATCAGGTCTCTGTATTTACTAGCATGACTAAACTTCAAATGGTTTACTAAATCACTTGTATTTGTCCATTTAGCTGAAACACTTTTATAACACAACCTACACATTGGAGTATCACTATCAGTAGGGTTGCCATCTTCGTCTAGGATGAAACCAAAATACTTTCAAACCTTTGAGGTGGTGTTTTTCTTTGTGACAAGCTGTATGGCGTCCCAATCATCTGCCACACCACTCTCGCTATTGGAAACATTGCTTATGTCCTTGGTTCTGGATGTGAAACTGTCTGACACCTCAGCACGTGGCAACACCATTTAACTATCATAAATTTTCACTCTTGTAATAAGGTAATTTAGTTATCATAGTTATTATATTGTGGTTTTTACAATATGCTGATAATCAGCCGGTTGAAGATAGGAGGTGGTAGCCTCTAACCTGGGCATTTGTGGTACCCTTAGCTTTAAAAGTGCCTTGAGACAGCTTTTGCTCGTCTCCCCAGGGGACGCAGATTCCAGTTTTGGTGGGTTGGTGGTGGTATCTCCTGTTTCAGGGATGAGATTTGGAGAGTGGATAGTGTCCTCCACAAACGGATCATCCAGGAATAAATCATCCTCTAAGTCATCTGGGAAGGTTGTCTTATTCATCCTGCTTGGGAATGGAAACATCTGTGTGCATGTACGTGTGTGTGTGTGTGTGTGTGTGTGTGTGTGTGTGTGTGTGTGTGTGTGTGTGTGTGTGTGTGTGTGTGTGTGTGTGTGTGTGTGTGTGTAGAGAGAGAGAGAGAGAGAGAGAGAGAGAGTGATAAATTGAGCTGGCAGTGTCATATGTGTACGCTACCAGTGGAGTGGCACTTTGGTAAAAGCGGTTTGTTTAACAAACTCTTCCTTAGCAGTGCATAGCAAAGTAATTGAACAAATTACGAAAATTTCATGAATTACAAAATACGAGTTAGCTAATAATATTATTGTACAACCCAAAACTACCCTATTGTAAAATAGTAATAGATAGTTGGTAATTCATAGTAGCATATACTGTCTATAGCTAATTCCAGATGAGTTAGCTAGCTGCATGGCGCCTGGTTTTTAGAAGTAGCACAACTACTTTTTGAGGGGGTGGTGGCCTCAACAGGAAGCTATATAAACACCTAACCGCAACAGGAAACCATAGAACTCTAACACATTTCGAGGATGAGCCAGCTATTTTCCGACATCAATAACATTACATTAGAGGATGATTTACTGATGGACCTCAATCTAGACATCATCCCTGAGTCACAATCAATGAAGCCTCCCTCAGATGCCAACCAAGTCACACCCCCGGAGGAGGCAGGCAAACGCCACCTTCATGCTCTCTTGGAGCTTAAGACACCCATAATTAATCCCAGGTTTGAGGCCACCATCCCCTCAAAAAACTATTATACTGTGGTTTTTGCGATATGCTGATAATCAGCCGGTATTAAATGTTACTACTGTGGTTTGAATAAAATACCGTTAACTGCTCAGCACTACAAGAAAACACTCACAAGCGGCTGGATATAATTTTTTTTAAATAACCAAAATTTAAATTTTCTTCAGCCTGCCTGCCAACTTTACTGACCAGTTGCAAGGCTGGAGGCAACACATGACCACCATTTTACGCCACAATAACAAACTCGCCAGTGGGATGTGCCTTTTGGGGTTTCGATGAGTGTGTGCACTATGTGCCATGTCTTTCCCTTTTATCTTCAATCAGGCTGTTCATCCTCTTCTTTATACAATCAAACTATATCAAAGGTGTTAATTTACCATATCAACACTTTCCTTAAACAGCCTATTAGATGCCACAAAGTTATCCAAAGTATTTTTTCACAATTGGATTGAGGTCACACCATTAACAGATAAATAGTGATCTAGCACAAAGACTGCTCCTCTGAACAATCTATTTACACGATAACTATGACCACACACCCTTATTGTTAGTCTAGGTGTATTTATAATGCTAGCACCGAGACAGTGAAAAATGAAATAGTGATACGTTCCTGATAGGTGAAAGGCTGACTTGAGATACTCTAATACAGCAGCCACCCTCATACATATGTAGAACAGTTATACGTGTATAGCTGTATACTATAATAAAAATATATATTTTAGTTATTAATTAAGAGATAAAAATTAGAGAAACAAACAAGAGAAAAATGATGGTATTACAAGCATAACTCATTGGGAAAATTCCTACTTTTGCATTGAACAAAATAATTGCTACAGTGGAACCATAGATAATGTATGTGTTCCTAATGGATTGGAAATGCCCGTTAAATTATTTTCCTATCCTAGTTACAGTGCACCAATACATTGGGAAATTTGTTGAGTGACTGTTTGGCTTTTTCTCACTTGTTTGAAGGCCAGTTTTATGGCGTGGACATTCCTTTCACATTGCTTATTGTGTTGCGTTGCATACTAAACAAGAACACAGCATGTCTGTGGGCAGTGGGAGAAATATTGTTTGCAACAGGTGACAATGGCAGGTAAGCACCAGCTAATAATTCAGCAGCAGTGCTATTAGCCAACTTCTAGTCACCGCATTTACACAACCAAAGAAACGTGTGATACATTTGAAATAAATTTTATGCTACAGTACTGCTCATCTTGAGCTAAACAATAGCACAAAGTAGTGCCTGTTTTCTGACATTTTATCGAAGCAGTGGAAATATACAGCGAAGCAGTGAATATCTAGCTAGCCCACTACACTCTACCTGCTACAAGTGGTGTAAACAGCAGCAAAGAAACAATGCTACACTTTCTGTTTCTTCAGGAAATTTGCACAACCGTTTTGAAACACCATATTCAGTCACCTTCGAACTTGAATTTTCTTACGCTGTTGTTTACTACTCTCCAGTGTCCAGCCTCCAATTAGTGTGGATGGCAACTAACCCAGCTGTAAACAACAAACACTAATTCGCTGGTTACGAGAACAGCGAAATCTTCCACCTGTCAAAGCCATAAAGCTTACGTGCAGTGAAACAAGCATGACATCACTATGTAAATAATACAGGCGTTTCCAATCCATGTGACATACATTATCTATGGTGGAACCTCAGTTATCCAAATCTTGGGAACAGGGTGATCCTTAAATCTGAAAAAAGTCCATATCTTTGAAACTGTGTATAAATAACTTTTTAAAAAGCACAAAAAAATTTCTCAGTATTATTCAACTACCCTAATAGAACAGTCACTAGCCTAACAGAGCAGTCATTTCCATAGTTCAGTTAACCAAGAATCCAGATAAGTGGGGCAAACTTTCTTAACTGAGAATCCATTTTTACATATCGAGTGGGGTGAACTTTCCTAGGAAATGCTTCCATGATTATCTTTTAAAGTACTGCATTTACTTCTGCATCTCGAACTTGATTACTAAGGAAGAAAACCGATGAAGATCCTTTTGTAAATAGATTGCCCTTCTTGGAACCTACAATGTACTTGGAGAATGGCTTGTGCAGGAATTCCTTTTCAAACAAAGGTATAAATTTGTTGAATGCAATTTCTCTGGCTTTATGGATGTCTGGGCTAAGCAAATCAATATGAGTTGCTACCAGGAGGAACTCCGAGAGGTCTTCATCAGTAGTGCTCCTCTTTCTGATATGGCAACTGATCAGATCCATCCAGTATGTAATGGTGTGTAAACCTGATCTTGCTGGACTGACGTCATCTTTTTAGCGGCACTCAAGGGTATCTTCCAGTAGCTTGCTAGCATCAAACACTATTAAGCAAACTACCTCATTGGATATAAACAAATAAACAAGCATGGGTATGCTGAAACATCTGCTTCCCCTGCACACTTGTTATATTGAGTGACATAGAACTTTGTATTGTGGGACTCATTTTTGTAGTGGTTGCTAAGCTGAGTATATTTGCTAAGATAGACCAGTTTATTGATTAATTGATAAGTTTAACCTCTCAATGATCGGCATAGCTGCTCTTCCTCATTGGAGGGACATACATACAAGCACATACATAAACATATACAAACAAGCAAAATACACACAGTACAATCCAAACATACATAATAACAGAACAATAATATGCATACAAAAAACAATACAACACACATGCAGTTGGTTGTTACTAAAGGATAATGAAGGCACAAAAAATAATTGTTTGGGAAATCGTGGATGCGTAATTTTATCTACCGCATATCAGCCTTTGAACAGGCCATGGAATAGCAAAGTTACTACTGCTGCGTTGAAATGTTAGTAACTTACAGTCCTAAGTACTTAAATTAATATAATAACTTATTTACTGTCCCAATAACAAAGTTAGTTGGCTTAACTTAGTACAAAAATGCAAAATGACAACAATATAAACTCTATCCCACAATTGCAAGTTTTTTAGCATTGTGTGTCGAAGTATTAATGACATTTTAACGTACAGATAACATTCTGATGGCTATTAGCCCATGCTGTTAAAACCACGATTGATCTTCAGATGCTACTGTATAAAACAAATGGGATGAGTTCTTGTTAGCTCTTTCACCTATTAGGTGAGTGCGCCCCAAGTGATATATATATATCACTTATACCATGGCTGCATGGTATTTGCTGATATATATCACCCGTAGTCCTTGGGCTGCATTCTCAGGCTTTGGGTGTATATATTAGCAAATCCCTCGCAGCTGTGGTATAACTATTAAATATATCAGGCAATCCGTTGTCGCCATGGTATAAATTACTTGCAACTAGTGAGAAAATAGCATCTGGGGATAAAACCCCTAGATACCTTGTACTCTAGTCTGTGTTTATCACAAATCAAATGTTAGCATTACTGTTTTACGATGTATTACAAAAATTACCATGTAAGAATTGCATAACGAATATGTGATCACTGTGTATGCTTATACTGGAATTTTGGAAAAGAGCTGAATTATCACTCCCATACAGTGACCAGACATGGGGCCAAGTACATGAGTACTTATACTTAAGTACACTTAAGTACAGATTTAAAAGTACTTGTACTTTACTTAAATACTTTCTTAATTCCCCCAATGTACTTGTACTTATACTCAAGTACTTTGCTAAGTACTTGTATGTACTTGAGTACTTAAAGTACTTGTAAGTACTGCAAACATTGTACATAGTGTGTACACAGTGGGTATACAATGAGAATAACAGAATTTTATGAAGGTGTAGTTTACAACTTCTTGCAATTCTTCTACTGCCTTCCCCAACCTTACTATGTATCATGTTGCCACGATTAATGATGTCACAGCATTCTGGCAAATAAAAACAATGCTGTTGTTCACGTCAGTGCATTTTAAGAGTTTAACAGAGAGATTGGTTGACAAAAACCAACCCCCCTAGGCACACTTACATACTACAATACACTGAATACAGCATATGTTTCACTACAGCAAAATGTACTTGTACTTTACTTAAGTACTCTCTGGATTGCTGTTGGAGTACTTGTACTTGTACTTGGAAAATTCAAAAGTACTTGTACTTTACTTAAGTACTTTTAAATGTACTTGGCCCCATGTCTGACAGTGACACTATAAATTGACCCCCATATGGGATCCCCTTGATCCTAGGACCACCAGAAGAGATCATTTTGTATAACTAATGCCTATTCTCAGCAGAATTTCCTAGTGATTGTATATAATTGGAACAGCATTTAAATGAGCAAGAGCGTAGCCAGAAAAAAGAGAAGGTATTTAAGGTACACAATTAATTTATTAGAGTAACTTGATCATTGTGATGCTAAATTTCTCTATTGAAATTAATTTTACCAAAACAATTGCCTTGGTTGTGTTTCAATAGTAGGCATTCCAATAATGATTGTGCTACTGTTATAACACATTATTTTATTTATTTATTTATTTTTACACAACAATAACATAATATATTTGTAAAATACACACATAAATTTGTATCACAATTTAATCAGACAAAGATAGCTTTCCCTCACACACCACCAGAGAGAAGTCTGTCAGATCTCTCTGGGGTCGACCAACGGTAGAGCGACTGCCACAAAGATACATAACGGCTGAACACAAAAGGGAGAATGACAATCTGCAGTGAATAAAAGAGATAACAACATAATTCTGGCGCTGCTTTGTGGCAAGAAGTGAGGCTAGTCGTTTGTATGTAATTTCTGTTGGTTTGCTCATTCCACCTAAAGCAGAAACACGAGAGGTGTGAATGATGCCCTCTCTACTTCATGAACACGTTGTTCATAAGTCCTTCATTTCTCTCGGTCATGTGACTGGAAACAGCTGGCAGAAGAAGTGTGATGATTTGTGGCTGCCAACAGATTGAAAACACATGGTATCTGTTGTACACAGTGTACTGGGAATTGCAATATAAAGTAGCATTCTCATCACAGCACAAGCACTATTTGCTAAAAGTCATCATGCTATGTACGTACCGAGGGTGTCGGAATCAGGAGGGCAGGGAGGCCATGACCCCCCACACTATTTTCAAAAGTGTGTTATGGTACCAAAGCTATACATGCACAGAAAAACATACATACTTCCATACAAGAAGGTATATACAACCACCATGCAACAGTACAGTCTTTTGTGGCAGCACCAGTCTCTTGCAACTGCATAGAAACTATCAAGCCATCCACTGTATTAAACCCAAAAGAGCCTGTAATTGTAATTTTGTTTAGTCATGGCACGTAATATCTATTGTTCAACAAATATTTCTTCTGTAGCCTGTGCAGTAATGAGAAGGTTAAACAGTGGAAAGGGTGCCACATCCGTGCATGGCATTACATAATTATGATGGCAAAGATTTACTTCAAAGGTGGCAAGAGGGCAGTCTCACTGTAGTGCATGAGTACGATCTGTTGCTACTGATAATTAAACCTTAGAGTGAAGACTTTGGTCAAAGTAGTCTAAAATAGACACTAGACACACAAGGATTCTGAGAACTCAATGTGATGTTCACATGATCTACATTCACTTTGGAATGCCTACTATATAGTATATAGCAGACATCCCAGTTCCTTCAAGGTCTGATGTTTCACTTTGCGGATAACCAACTGTTACTTTTGTAATCTTGGTAATGTGAAATGTAAAGAGAATAGTGACCACAATTCTCACATGATAAGTATCAAGCACGTGCAATAGGTATAGAGGAGTATACGTGGCAGCCATTAGCAGGATAGGGAGTAAAGAGATGTGTATAGCTGTAGTGTTATTAGCTAGTGATAGCACACTCCACAACACTTTACATAAATGCATGCATGAGGTACCCTGTATATCTGCATGGATGTTTGCATGTGTGTTGATCAGTTTGTGGTTAGTTGGCTTTGGCCCCCACACTCTGAAAATCATTCCCATGCCCTTGATATGTACTATATACATGATATCTCCAGGGAACAGTGGTAGTGGATTTGATCTGAAATCTAAAGACATTCTCAATAAAGAACTGTGCTGCTAAAATTTTATATCACTGTCTGCCTGCTAGTCTAAGACATAATAATCTTAGTAGTAGCATGTTCTAGCTTACTCTACCAGTTGCATCAATTTCCATATCACAAAAGGTTTGGACATTAACAATACATACTTTGCTATGGAAATGTACATACTCCCAGAAATTAAGATACAGAAAAATACCTACCGATTTGATACTTAGTAGTATATTTTCACCAATACAGATACCGATAATTGCCATACAATTTACACACCTCTCAAGTTAGCTATGTGTGACTGCTCTATTAGAATTTTATTGTGCACAGTGACTGTTCTATTAGAGTATTTCGATCTTTTTCATGCAAACATAGTAAGTAGCAGTTGCTCAATGTTTAACAAAGCAATTCCTGCACCTTTTGTGCTAGAATAATGTTCAACACTATTTCCAGCCTGTTATATCTCATGTTTTGCTAGCATAGCATTTATGGTGATAGTTATGATGATGACAATTGGTACGAGTGACTATTAATCGGTATCGGAGTGCACAAATAACCGGTACCGATTGATACCAAAAGCCCAATATCGGCTCCGATACGATACCGATTATTAGTGGAACACTACCAAAACATATAAAATGATTTAAAAGGTATGGTACCGCCCAAATGCAATGTCGAGATATTGCACACGATTAAAAAACTTACTCGAAAAAAGGACATAGTAGCCATTTCATTGCAGTCTTCATCCTCGACTGGAAAGATAAAGACTTGAGAATGAAATGGCTGCCACACTCCTTTTCAAGCGAGTTTTATTGACGCAATTAGTGCTCATGACATTGTGTTTGGGCGGTACCGTACAAAATGACACTGATTTTTGGATGATTTCTAAATACCAGTGACATAATGAAGAAATAGGGTCTGTTACATAGTTACCATGCTGATTGGTATGGCAATACCCCGGGCAGTGTGCACTTGGCATATTCGAGCAGTGCACACCCCCAGGATGCAATCACCACTTACCATGTGTGCATACAAAATACACATGATTATATAGTGCTTTTCTAGCTATACACACCACCCTTCCACCAAACCTAGCTCTATTGCCTACTTTGCCCTAATTCTAACCACAGGTTCAATTTTTATATGTGGACAACCATACAAAGCACACACAAAGCACATACAACAATAGATGTACTGGCACATATACTTAATGCATGGTTTTGGGTAAGAGGGAGGGAAAAAGTTTTCTGTCTGCGAACATGTCATGTGTTATGACCAGCGTTGTAAGTGGGTCAGTACTGTTGACCCAGTTGACCCACTGACCCAAATAGTAATCTGGATGGGACCTGGATCTGACCCGCATGTGACCCGGTTTAATTAAAATAGAGGTGTGCTTCAAGAGCTAGATTAAAAGTCCACAAGTTCCAAGTTCAATTATATAATTAGCCCTGTAATTTTTTACACTATAGAAACGATTGTCTGCAAGAAGTGAGTAGCTACGTATTATCAAGTGGGTGTGGTTTCATGTACATATTATCAAGTGGGTGTGGCTCCACGTTAGGCCTGAGCGATTATATCGATTCTACGATTAATCACGATTGCCACTGAACAATCGCGATGTCGATGTGTATTATAGAATCATCACGATGTTATGATGTCACACGCATGCGTATTGGCGAATTCAAGATGGCGACGCATTCTTTCGCGGAAGAAGATTTAGTAACTTTGTTACCGTTAGAGAACTCGACCAGTGTTGTGTGGAAGCATTTCGGCTTCCCCAGCAGAGATGAGAAAATGATAGAACCTGATAAGAAGAAACGAAAACGTGTTTTTTGTAAACTGTGCAAACGGGACTACTCTTATGTTGGGAATACAACAAATTTGTGGCAGCACTTGGAAGAATGTCACGTGGAAACCTATCGAGAAGCGAAAGAAGAAGCCAAACAAGCCAGTGAGAAGGAGTCGTCGAGTAGTACTACTGCTACGAGTGTTTCCATGGCCAGCAGCGATCAACCGACGATTGATTTAGTGATTGCTCGAAAGCAGCCTTACCCTCGAAACTCCGCGAGGTTGAAAGTTTTGAATGATGCAGTCTGTTATTTCATTTCGAGAGATATGCACCCGTATCAAACTGTAAATGACACTGGATTTCGAGCCATGTTAGCTGCCTTCGATCCCCGATATGTTCCCATGGACCGCAAAACACTAGCCACTAATTATATTCCCAAGCTTTATGACAAAGAAAGGGAACGGATTTGTGGTGAGTTGTGTAGTTCTGAAATAAGTAGCTATGCACTTACCACTGATGTTTGGACTTCACGTCACAATGAAGCCTACACTGGTGTGACGGTTCATTTTGTGGCTAAATCTTTCCAGTTAAAAGCTTACCTGCTAGAAACCGTTGAATTTCCAGTGGCTCACACAGGTGTTAACATCGCTGCAGAGCTACAGCTGGTACTTGATAATTGGAAACTGCCAGAAGACAACTTATCTGCTGTTACGACAGATAATGGCAGCAACATTGTTGCTGCCTTTGACATCACAAGATGGCTGAGGATGCCATGCTTTAGTCATACTTTGCAGCTCGCTGTTGAAGTAGTGCTTAAGCTTCCAGAGGTATCACGAGCTTTAGCTAGAAGTAGACAGCTAATTGCCCATTTCAACTGCTCTTCAAAATCTACTTACCTTTTTAAACAAAAACAGATTAGCCTTCAGCACAAACAATTAAGTTTAGTTCAGGATGTTAGTACCCGATGGAATTCAGCCTATTACATGGCAGAACGCCTGTTATCCCAACAACAGCCACTGTGTGCTACCCTGTTAGAGTTACATAGAGGTGACCTGATGCCATCTGATACAGAGTTCAAGACCCTGGAGCTATTTGTAAAGGTAATGGAGCCTCTTGTTGAAATAACTGAATCCATTGGTGCACAAAAGTGGGTAACTATCTCTGCAGTACGTCCTGTGCTTTATAAGTTACTTGAAGTATACTTCAGACCGAAGGAGGGTGAAAGGATTACACAGCTAGAGAAAACAATGAAGACAGTCATGCGTGCAAACCTAGCAGATCGTTACAAAGGTTCAGTGCTAAAATTACTAAACAAAGCTGCATTCTTAGATCCGAGATTTAAGGCACTGTCTTTTCTTCCAGATGATGACAGATTAGATGTGATTGCTTCTATTGAAGCAGAGACAGTTATGGTGGCACAAAACATTGCATCAAAAGATACAGAATCAGCAGTGAGTTCATCTGCAGAGTCTGCAGAAGCAACTGAAGAATTGGACTTACCTCTTTCAAAGAGATGCAAAGTAAGCAAAGCAGAAAAACACCTCCTTTCTTTTGTCGATGACATAGTCAAGTCTAAACATCGGGGTACAAGTCCTGCTGAAAAAGCAAAAGCTGAAATCCACAAATATGTAGATGAAGAACCAGAGGCTGAATCACCATTGGTTTGGTGGAGGATGAACAGTGCAAGGTATCCTTGTTTGTCATATGTTGCCAGAAAGTATCTTGCTATTCCTGCAACGTCAGTACCAGCTGAGAGGGCATTTAGCCTAGCAGGCCATATTGTTAACCAAAAAAGATCAGCCTTGTTATCTGACAACGTGAATAAACTAGTGTTTTTGGCAGAAAACTTACCGTGATTCATACCAGTTAAACTATACCAGAATACTATACATGATTTTGATAAAGTGATTGTATTGAACTATAACTGCTTATGGTCTTGTACTTTTTGCATTGAAATGTTGTACGCAAGTTCATATTGTTTTTTCTTTAAAATAATTCATACAAATTATGACATACAGTGTACGTACATACAATGTTGCATGTCAATGCATGTGAAGTTATAACATCGTGATGGTTATCATAATCGTGATATGTTGCTTCTTACAATCGTGAAAGTAGCAAAATTTCACAATCGCTCAGGCCTACTCCACGTACATATTATCAAATGGGTGCGGCTCCACATACATATTATCAAGTGGGTGTGGCTCCACATCAGTCTACATGCAGCTACAGCAATTAAGAATTTCCATAAGTTAGTTACCTACATTTCAAGTAGCAACATGGATCTGGTGATACCATGCATGCCCACAGAGAAACCCGATACAAATCCTATAAGTGGGCATGGCTCCACATATCCTGCACAGACGGCAAAGCATATTCCTAAATGGTGGGTGTGGCTCCACGTAAGTTTGTTGAGTGTTTACAACTGCATTTCCACCAATACAATCGAGCTTGTTAACTTATAGTCACACGTGATCTCATCCGGGTCAGACCCAGATATTTGGTGAAGTGGATAAGACCCACTTGACCCAGACAAAATGTTACCCAAATGATCCGGATAATCCGGATGACCCGGCTCACTTACAATGCTGGTTATGACATGATCTCATGATCTTAACCCTTAAACCCATACATTATTTTAAGGAATATGTGATTACACGAAACCATTTAAAATGGCTTGTCTAGCCAGACTAGCTTAATTCTATTAGCCTAAAGCTATATACCAACAGAAAGTTTATTCATTGGGCTACTTGAGGAAGTCTAAATAACTGCCGTAACAACAGAGGCTTACTTGTTATGGAATGATGGAAAATGGCGACTTGATTCTCCATCATTTCTTAATACTCGTGACGCCAGCTATATTAACAATAAATTAAATTACGTGAGCTATATATAACGTGACTCGCCATTGAATGAGGACTTGCCTCGTATTTATTTCACACAAATCTGATGAAGTAGGAAGGAGATATTAACTATTTCTAAAGGTATGTAAGGGGTTTGTGTGCTTATTTTGTGTTAAAATAGTTTCAGGGCGAGTTTTGGCATGCTTTTGTGCTAGGGTAAATCCCTAGGTAGCATTTTAATCCTTGTTTAATTGCCAACAAAATGGTGTTGATTACGTAGCCATAGGAAGAACGATTTGTTAGTTACAGTACTTTGTTTAAAGCCATGCATCAACGCTGATTTATCAGTGTGTATGGGTTTAAGGGTTAAACCTGTCAAGATAGGATGAATCATATATGATGTCATCTTGCCAAATGATGTCATCTTGCCAAATGATGTCATCTAAGGATACCTCCTATGATCTCATCTTGATACTAAAAGTGTTTGTTTACAGTTATGCGAAAGTAGGGATTGTCCTACTTAGTTAATATTCCAACAGTTGTACACATTGTACAGCACACTGATCATTAAGAGTCTTATCATATGAAGGTACTGTTATTATAATACATTCCCCACACAGTGTTGCCATGACAGTATTAGTATCCTACCTTCTACTGTGTCATCTTCCTCATCACTTCCTGCTTCTGCTATCATCTTGTGAATTTCTTGTTGTACTTTCTGTAAAATAACAACAATACAAAATAAGGGAGTACTGCAATTTGGGAGGGTGGATGTGTCTAATGTAATGTCTAGTGATATATTTCAGTTATAGTCAACAAGGAGTTAGACAGTAAATGGAAACAGGTACATGCCAAACCAAAGACACTAGCTCTGAATTACCTGACTAAACTGTGTGATCCCCATCTTCTTCTTTTCAACAAAATATTTCACCATCTTGCACCTGCCAGCTCTGGCAAAGTTATATCCATTCACTGCACTCAACAGTGGTGTTACTCCTCCCTGTACATGGTAAACAAAGTGAATACTGTACATGTAGCTGGACATCGCATAATGTGTCTATCAGTGATTTGTTTGGTGAGGATTATAGTTTGACAGATCAAGAAATTTACCAAACCACAATCATACCAAATAAGACCATACAATATAATAAGCCAGCACCTAATTGATAGTTCACTAACACTTGATCTAGACACCTACCAAATATACTGGCATAATTCTCACAATAACAGGTGTCTACAACTACAATGTTAGCAAAATGGGTAGAATAATGATGTTAAACTGCAAATCATTGTCTGTGAAAATTATTATTCATGTAGAAATTTAACGACATCATGCAGTACATTGTATTTGGCAATTTTTAGGTTATTACCCTTTTGATTTAAATAAGAGTGAATAATGTTTCTCCATAATTTTTTTACTTAACATGTTATGCTTCAGTGCTACAAAGTCTACCTATTATGATCACAATTTGTTATCTTTATGTCATTAGTTTACACTGGTGGTACCCGCGCAAAGTACGCATGATACTAAGACAATTGTTATGTCCTATTGTGTGAATACACTTAAATTTGAACACTACTAATGATTAAGGAGTAATCACATCATTACATACCAACAAAGACATGATTACGCATAGCTACTGATGTGCATACATAATTTCTTCAATGATGTGTGGCACTAACACCTAGTGTGGCCTTGTGCACTGCAATTTCTACACATCTGTGCAGTACTCATGCAGAACACAGTTCTCATGAAGGTGGCGTATCAAGATGTGTCCATTATAACCATCATGCACATACATGAAAAAGATTAGTTTTGAGTGGCAGGGATGTACTCAACGTCATTTTGACGATGATGTTGCATGAACTAACATAAAGTGTCTGAGTGTGGTATGAGGATCAGTTTACCAATAGTTGGTGCATCACCACAATGAGCTATGTTCTAATTCGACTTGCATTTGTCACATACATTTCGGTTTATATTTATGTAGTCAATTTGAGTAACTGAATTGTAGTTCCATTTCTAAATCCTAGTCATGGTAATTGTACTTATTGCATGACAAAGTGTGTATGCAGTACAGTATTGAGTATGGGTATTCGAGTTTATCAGCTGTACTGAGCAAGATCAACACAACCATGTGGATTTGGATAGAGAAGAGTTGTCTTTTGTTGCTTTCTGAATCAAGGTCCATTACCAAGATGAATCCTTCATATGAAGAGTGGTTACTCTAGAGAGGTTGAGAGAGAGATTGACAGATTGAAAATTGATTGTTGGTAGAGAGGCTGTGCGTGTGTTCTGTTAGGGTAGTTCAACGGAGATAAAGTAATAGAGCTTCTAGAAGTTTCAGCTGTTCCTGTGGAGTTACCAAGGAGTGAAATGGTCTTGTGTCTCCCTACACATTGAAGACTGCGACAGCAACTTCATGATAATATTGTCCACGATTCGTAGCCTGGTAAGGTAGATGTATGTTCTATTAGAGTAGTTGAACATAATCTCCCGTTCTTCCTCTCTCATAATGGCAAATCTTCCTTGTGTAGTCTGTTAGGTAGCCTGATCATCGCTTGTAGACTTGCCACACCCACTACAAAACTCTCCTTTTATACTGGTGGGTGTGATTAAAAAAATTTTTTTTTTTAGTTGCCGGATGATAGCGTACACACCAGATCACATGATCAAATTTGCTGATGTGATTGGTTATATCATGAAAAAGTGATTGATCCTATTTTATTGTAAGCTTTGCTACATGACGTCATCTGATTTCTATTGGCAACACGTGTATACCGGAACGCCGTATACGCGTATCGTAAACTTATAATGGCCATTGACAGTGATAAGTATCTCACAACCAAGGTTAGCACGTAATGACAGACACAAAAACCACCTTATGACACAATGATTTGGACGGGTAGTTGGTCTAGCGAGTTTGAAGCTAATTGGGGGAAAACCAGGGAGGAGTTTTTGTTTAAAAATTTTATGGTCTCAATTTTCCGTTTCTCGTTCTGTCGTCCACAGGGGGAGAGAAACGTCTGGTGTAAGCTGGGATGGGGAAGGCTGGTAACACGATAAAGGTCTCCAGAAAGTTTTGGACACATTCATGTCTTCTTCCGGTAGCTACGATGGCTTAAAGGATATTTCCTGTAGTTTAACGAATCGCCACCAATTCCGGATCAAAAGATTCGCCTCAAATTTTAGATTTGAATGGTACCGATCCGATTGGAATCCGACTAGGAACGAAGGGGCAGTGCCGAAAAAGAGTTAGAGAATTATTATATAGATAATGTCAAAGGTAAATAAGTTTATATTTGTTGTCAATGAAACTAAACACCAGAGATTACTGTATTTACTTGGTTAATCACAACAGCATTTGTTGCCTTACTTCAAAAAATCCATGTGGCAACTATTCAAACTTGACCACTACTCGAGACTTGAAAACAATATTTATGTAGCTACTATTCAAGATGCGGCATTTGCGGCACAACAAAATGATTCCCAGTCATTGTAGCAGGCTGAATGAAAGTGAAAATTACTGAGCAATTACGTAGAGCCCAAATGCCTGTCACAATTGTACGACTTTAGCACTTGTATGGCTTGGTGGACTGCCAAAATACAAGGTGTAACTTGAATTTGTTACTATATAGTAATACAGCGGGCACAAGTGCCCTGCCTGATATAAACACACGAGCCGTCAAGCCCAACGGCAAGTGTGTTTATATAGGCAGAGCACAAGTGCACATTGTATAACTGTTATGTACCACTCACCTAATAGGTGGGGAGAGTCTCATTAGACAGCTGAAACTCTTATAAAGACCCGCAGGTTTCTAACATGAATTGTGGGTGAAATAGCCGAACGTTGCGGTGACATTCCCTCTACAGTACCACAGCCACCTGAGATGTTGAAAGCTAGTACGCGATGGGCATATCACTAACCTACATTTGCTGTTCAACTCTCATCATGTTGTGCTCAGCATACGTGATCACTCAATCGCCCATAGTGACTGTCTCCAGCGAAAAAAGCAGCTAACAGACGGTTTAAGTAAACAAAGCCTAACTACTAAACAATACTAGTATAATTCTTACTATCCATACTGGCTAAACTTGAATCTGGTGGCATGACAAAAACTGGTTGCTACAATTGAACATAATGGTGAGTATTATTTAGAATATAACAGTTTTATTGAGTCATTGCCAGAGTGGACTATGGTTTTATCCGGGTTCAGATGGCAACAGACTAGTATTTTTGTATATGTAGACTAGATTTGTGGCCACCGCGTTGACTGTTTCAATTGCCATTGACTGCTTGATAAACGTTAAACATATTGGTGACGTTATGGCCCACAATTGACTTTCACATGTGAGGCTATAAAAGAGTTCAAGTGATCTATGAGGTGTCTTTCCACCTATTAGGTGAGGTGTCATAGTGGTCTAGCACTTGTGCAATGCTGCACAAAACCGCAGCCAGTGCAATATTTGTATATTGCACTGCGTTCAGTGCATTATCAGTTATAATGCACTCGCTGCAGTCTGAAACAGTGCCATATACAAATTATGGCACTGGTGGCACCTTTGAACTGTCCACAAGAGTGGTACATATTATAATATGACACCTCATTAATGTCACATGTGTATCATGTGTGGCCAGTGTGGGGTAATGATGAGATGTTCTATTATCAATAAAAAGTTATGATCTTGTCCACATTGCGGCTATGACTGTACAATAGTGGGTGATTATCAAACTGTAGTGTAGTGATTAATGAGGCTCATACAGTAGAGATATGAGCAGTGTAAAGTACTTGTCGTACTGTTACAAAAGTTGATTTTCACCCTGTACATTAGTTAATGTTACATGCTCTGATGTCACTTAACTGAACCCAGCCTACACAACACTTGTTGTCATAACTACAATACATTTACACATGTACAATTATATGAAGTTACATCATCACTTTATGTAGTGTATCTTGTGACACCATTAAGTTGGATCATACCCCATCACAATGTTAAATGTGAAAACTTGGTATAATGTTATAAGTACTATGAGAAATTATTATTAATTGTGTGCACACTTAACTATAGCCATAAACACTACTCAACCATGTTACTACAGGTATACAGGAACTGTGTAGCTACACTGGACCACTATCAGTTACAAGATGTTTGTTAAGGAAGGTGAGGGTAAACTATATAATACAGTGGAACCTCAGTTATCCGGACACCACTTATCCAGATTCTCAGTTAACTGAATTACGGAATGACTGCTCTATTAGAGTAGTGACTGCTCTATTAGGGTAGTTGAAGAACTGATATTTTAATAAAATTTTTGATTATGCTATTTTAATGTTATTTATACACAAGTTTCAGAGATACAGACTTTTCAGACTTATGGACCACCTCTGGTCCCAAGGGGTTTGGATAACTGTGGTTCCACTGTAGTGTGTTCCATGTGTACATCATCAAATATGTGGACCTTTAAATGTGTACCACAATAACACAGATCATACACAATTGTTTTCCACTATTAGTACAACTCATAATATCAACAACTACCTATACAACTGGTTAGGTCAAACTACACTACCATATAGTGGATAATATTTTGGTGGGACTATACTTGTAAATTTAGTCAGTCAAATATGACACTCATCACATTGTGTTATGTGTACACATATTATGACGGGTAGGTAAAAACAGTGGACCCAAGGACCAAGGACAAGGGGACTGACTCTTCTTGGAATTTGTACACTTCACACTATTCTATACTTGTACTAGGAACTTCTGCAAGTAGTCCTGTATGGCCAATCCACTTTTCCCCGTCATGGTGATTTCGCACGATGTTAAACCAATTAGAAATTGTAAGCGCCGTGAAGCTGACTGCATTTATAGCCTGCTGCACAATGAGCATACTAGTCAATGAGTATACTAGTCAATGAGTATACTAGTCAATGAGCATACTAGTCAATGAGTATACTAGTCAATGAGTATACTAGTCAATGAGTATACTAGGCTATTGTGTCAACTCACTACTAAAATTTAGAAACATTGTACAAATGCACAACGATTAATGAAGTCTGGTTGAATGCTGAGCTGCTGGACTGAAACTTGCTTAGCTAGTAATTGCTATTTCTCTTTTTACCGAGGCACTTATAATTACTAATTCAACATCATGTGAGACACTGTGACGGGCAAAAGTGGATTGGTCATGCAAGACTACTTGCAAAGGTACCTAGTACAAGTATAGAATATTGTGAAGGGTATAAAATTCCAAAAAGTTGGGTCCCTTGGTCCTCGGGTCCTCTGTTTTTACCTACTCTAATATAACATGTACCCATACCAGTGATTTGTGTCACTAAAATGTGATAAAGAATACTTCACATTGTTACACTACAATAAACATTTCTCATTGTATGGTTAACATGTATGACTCACTTTGTTCACTGCATGAATATTGGCTCCAAGGTCTGTGATGTATTTCACAGCTGCAAGAGACCCAATCCGTGCCACCTTGTGTAAGGGTGTATCACCATCCTAAAAGTCAAACAAAACATGATTATTACAATTTCACAATGTCAATAGTAAATGTACTGTGTACAGGACATTTTGTGTACGTACCATGTATATGTCTCAATAAGATTAAAATTATTACTGGAGAAATTTACCATTACTGTTACAAGTTAGAACATAGTGTGCATAGTGTGGTTTGATATTGGGGAGATAATGAAGTCTTTAAAATCCACTAATAGACCTGCTAACAGGTAACTGAAATGGTTAGAGACTTTCCAAACAATTCACATATTCACACTTCCAACATGTTCACTGTATACTATTAAGCAAATTGAATACCTAGTCAACAAAGTTCATAATTGTATGTACATTTCAAAAATCTAATTTAGTGACTATATGCATGAACCATATTCTACAGTAAGTCGGTGCACTCAGACCTTAGTAGTAGCATCACTAATATCCTCATGTTTGGTCTCTACCCTATACTTGTGAGGTTGGTATTAACAAGTTGATGTTGTGCTACGTCCATGCAATTAATACTATCCCATTTTAACTAAATAGGTAATTAATTAGCCAGGTATATAATTTAGTTTATATTCATGCTATAGTTATAATTAATTCAACTAGATAATTAGAATTGTAAATACTGTAATTTAGCATATTTCTTAATCCATGAATTATTTTGTAATTCAATAATTACATTACTATGCACTGCTAAGGAAATGTAACTATAACAAACCACTTTAAACCTCAAATTACACACTTCTCATTTGTTTTATAGTGCGTCTATCATGTTTTCTCATGCAAATTGTTTAGAGAAAGCCTTGAGGCTGCCCTTCATTTTTGTTTGCGTAAATATGGGTAACCCTTCAACCCGAAGGATACACTACCTCTGGTAACCTAAGAGGTCTTCAGCGTTGTTTTTAAAGTTGTTAAACGTCTATAAAACTGAAAGGGAAGACCATTTAAGAAGTATATGAAGAGTCGCCATATCCATATTTCAGACCGCCGAGAAGAACCACCTCAGATTATGTGTGTGGAAGTTTACTACAGACTTAATTTAGCTTTCAATCCTTACATGCTGACTGCTTTTTATCATTTTTAATGTTTTTGCTCAAGTGGGTGCATATGGACAAACAAACATAGGTAGGTACACACACGGTTTTACAAAAACAATTTCAGTAAACCACCCACAGGTGGTTTTAAAAACAGCACTATTAGGAAGTGTCAGTGAAATATTCAAACAAAAACACAGAGTACGAAAATTACGAACAGTACATTAGATACTTAGTATTCAGAAGTCCCAACTATAGTATATCTGTACACTTTTCAACATTAGCGAAACTTTATTGTCCAATTAGGACACTAGGACACATACCAGCACAACTGTGATCATCACTGTAATTAACTGACACTATGGAAACTTGACTATATATTAATTATACCATGTATAGTCAATGTGATCAAATTACATTATGATTTTTAACATGTATCTTTATACACAAATGTTGCTGGAAATAATTAGTAATTAATTCCAGCAACCTTTGTACATATTTGGTGACAGAACAGTTTTTCTCAAACTATTCATCTGTTAAATCCTTAAAGTCTTTCAACGTGTTGTACAGTAACAAAGTACATCAGTCCTTTTGAGCAAGGGAACATGTAGTGTAAGGAACTGTAAGTAGCGTACCACCATAAGTCGAGCAGTTTCCACTTCTCTATGGTACGAGCCATCAAAATACATAAATTTATTGATGTTGATTACTATCTTCTGACCATGTTTGATGGGCAGTAAACATGCAATTTTGTGATAAAAAATGGCACAGGATAGTATAGGACTTAAGTTAGGAAAAACTGTGAGACTTTTAAGATATTCTACCATGTCACAAAGGAAGTGTCACTATTAGCACTAGGAATTATGGATTATTGAACACTTGACTGGGCAGCACTACTACTTGAACCAGCTTTCTAAGTAATGGAAATTGCTCCATATTTTAGATGCACGACTTAATGTGTCACTGTGCGACAGGTGCACGACAAATGGTCCGTTATGCTAAATGTCAATGTTGACAGTCGAACTTCAAACATGACATTTAAACATGTTATTGTTGGTTGTATTATCCTAACATACCACAAGGATGTAGTGCCTACACCTCACAACACTGTATATTATGTGTGTATAATATACACCTCACAATAATATACACCTCACATAATACACCTCACATAATATACACCTCACATAATATACACCTCACAACACTGTATATTATGTGTGTAACTATGTGTGTATGGTCCAAACTGTATATTATATCCACAAGCTTACACTACATGACCCACTGTACAAAGTACCAGTTCTATAACATAACCTACTGTACAACTGTACACCACTGTATGTAACCACAAAGTTTAGTATATTTCTACAGTATTAGTGTATGTACCCCTAGTGGTAAGGAAAATGTTTCAACAACTATAACAGTAAACACCAATTGATGTGTGTATACAGATCAGTTGATAATAGTATATGTATAGTGGAACACATAGTGGTGACACATAGTGGAACACCAATGTATACTCACTTTGTCTTCACAGTTTATCTTTGCTCCTTTCTCATGTAAATACTGGACAACTTGAACACGACCATTACTGGCTGCTATATGAATAGGAGTCTGTCCATACTGTAAGAACACACATCACATGTTTTAATAATATAATAAGTAACTCATTATTATGTTACTGTAAAATTAAAAATTTTGACGATTCAAAGTTTTGTTGTTTTCATGGTTATGCTAATTAATTGCTACAAAATTCCCCCTCAAAACCAGTAAGCCAAATGTCCTACTTACAAAAAATCCTCACCTAAAACTTTGATAAATTGTCATACATTAACAGTACAAATCATGAAAACAGTGAAAATTTCTCCCTTGAAATTTCTAGTTGTATAGTAGCTAATACTTCACTGGTGGTGGTTGTATTATTGCTAGACAATTGACATGTTTTAGGTTGACTGGTATATATACTCTATGACTTGTTTGTTGGTGAGTGATAAATACTGATTAATGCAGAGCTTATGATATGAATTCTCTGTTGTCCTGCCACAATGTCCTGGCAAACCAGAATTGTAGTCGCCTAAATCGACTGGACATGTGGAAGATGAATGCCCAATATGCCACTATAGCATAGCACATGAACATTATAGTGGTAAGATGTCACATGACTTACTGCAGCTGTTATGTGGTTACAATACACCAGAGGTTGGCAATGGTATATACATTTGTGGTCATAAGAATGTATACTATCTCCTAGCAACCAAGCGACTGTTATTGTTGATAGCATGCCAGCTCAGCCCTTAGGCTCCCTCCTTGTGCTTTTATGGGACACTGTGTCTGGACAAATTGTATTATGGTCAGACATCTATGCAATTTGACCAGATTTTGTCTGGGTCCGGATGTTATCCAGTGTCTGGATGTTATCCAGTGTCCTGATGTTATCCAGTGTCTGGATGTTATCCAGTGTCCGGAAATTATCCAGTGTCTGGATGTTATCATAAGCTCTGCTAATGTAGCATTCAACAAGTTGCTGCAAAACACTTATTGAAATATTTAGAATTTTCTACTGAGTGACTGGGATAAGTAGAATTCTAGGAAAATCAGAACAGGATGGGAACATAAAGCAGGATCAACAAATTGAAAAGCCTGATAAAGGTCATCATGTCAATACACAGGTAGCACAATGCTTCTTGCAGTATTTTAAAATTCTTTCACTAAAATACTCTAATAGATCATTCACCTGCTAAAAAAAACAATGTTTTGTTATCTATTCCACCAGAGACCTGCACTGAAACCCTGTGAATTGATGCACTACAGCTGGCATAGTATATTGACTACCTAAGTCATCAATACTGAATGTTAGCTTCTCTTTTGAAACTAAAAGATTCAACTCTTGCAGCTGCCACATACTATCATGTGCGTTTTATTTCGAGGTTACAGGTAGAGGATTCTCCCTTATCTGAACCTCAGTTATCTGAACACTTCAATTATCTGAATGCCAAAAGTGACTGTTCTATTAGAGTATTTTGTCATTAATGTGCACTCTATTAGAGTAAATGACTGTTAGTAACTGAATGAAGCTCTACAGTGGGACCTCAATTATCCGAACACCGATTAGCCAAACTCTCGATTATTTGAACACCAAATCGACTGCTCAATTAGGATATTTTGTCAACAAGTGTATGTTTTATTAGAGTAGTTGAGCAAAGCTCTGTATATAAATGTATGGATGTTCGATTTTACGTAATATTTAATCATATGAACACTATTTCCCCCAATTAGTTCAGATGATTGAGGTTCCACTGTAAATCAACAGGCTTCATTTATACAATTTCACTTATCTGAACGCTATAGGAACAAAGATGTTCAGATAACTTCCCACTGTCAGTTAACTTTGTAAACTTCCTCATGCTTAATGATTCAATATTTTACAAGTATTTATAGTTTCAAGGAAGGAGCAGTATTGATGCCATAGTTAGTCTATATACTATGCCAGCTATGGTCTACCACAAGTTCACAGGCTTTCACTGGTGCAATAGTTAACAAATACTTTTGACTGCTCTATTAGAGTATTTTAATACAAGTGACTGTTCTATTAGAGTGTATCACTCATCATAGCGGATGGATCCAAAACTGCTGCAAAGAAGTATTTTACTGTAAAATTCCGCCTGTACATTAATATAATTACTTTATAAGGAATTTTCTGTTGGTCTTTCTCATTCCCATTTTCCTACCTACCCCATCAATGATATTGTGAAGCCATTAAAAAGCAAATGATGTAATAACAATAAAGTAGTATACAACACTTTCTAAAACTCTTTAACCCTTAAACCCACAGAAAATTTTTCGGAATGTAAATTTACACAATATGGGCATGCATGGCGACACTAGGTGGGGAAACTTAATTCTTACAGCCTACAAATACACATAGATTAAAAGTGTATTTAATGGGCTACTTGGAGAAGGTTAAACCAACACTGTAACTACAATGGCTTACTTGTTATGAAGCAGTGAACAGTGATGAGTCGCATCTCTATGTTTCTAAATTCTTGCCACATGTTTAAGTTCGATTGTGGGTTTACCCATGTGAGTCATATATGGCCTGATATAAAATTTTACAACGAACTGAATGGAAGTTGTTGCAAAGCGATAGGATAAACTACCATCAAGTTATCAACCATTTTATAAAGGTATGTAAAGGGTTCGCGTGTTTCCTTACCAAAAAGTTATTTTCACGGCTAGTTTTGGCCTCATCATTTAGCGTTAGGGTAATACCCTAGGTATCATTTTAATCCACAAGTAGAATGACATAAATTGCATATCCATAGAATGGACACTTTGAAAGTTACAGCGCTTTGTGCAAAGCATGCGTATTTATTAAGTTTAAATCCAGTTTTCTGGATTATGCGGGTTTAAGGGTTAACCTTGTGCTGTGGAAAAGTAAAAGGGTAACAAAATAACAGTGTGTAATTAAACTTCTATTTATGTATTTCACCCAGGTGGTTGGCTATAGCATAACAGTGTCATAAAAAGCATAAACAATGTGCTACATAGCAACCACCTTGAAGTGGCCTGTTTAATCACCTGTCACAATGTGAACAGCTGAAAAAACACTTCAGGTTACAGTTAGCTTGGATGATTATTAATCAGCAAGCCTGTATCCCTCATCTCAATTCTTGCTATTGTAAAGTTCTGGTAATGTAACTATTTCACGGGCTGTGAAATCATAGAAAATCTCAAACAGCTTTCATCACCACATTGTCCCTTTAAACACATTTTATTACAATGACTGCTAGTAGCTTGTAAAAATTTAATTTTCTTTTCACTTGTATTAATTCAAGCCAAAACCTGTTGAGGCTCCTGTTAAAGGAGGTTCTTAGCTACATCCTACAACAAAAGGAGACTGGATGAATCATTCTATACTACATGTACAGTAACTAATGATGTGTGACCATCACAGCAAAACCTCAACTTGTTTGCACAAGCATGCACTTTAAGAAAAACGAAATTTTAAAAAGAACAAAAAGAAAAACATACACAAGTTTTTATCAGGCATTACTCAGAGAAAGAAGAGTCAAACTATACAACATCTCATTCATCTGCTCATGGAGAGTTCGAAAATCTTTGCTTCGTTTCTGTAGCTCCAATGGTATGCATGTCACATGTGTTTGTTTATGATGATGCTGCGGAGATGTAAACAAAATCGTTGTCACTTCTTCAACTAAACTACCTTCATACTTGTATGCGTAAGTGACTACAGGGCTAACACTATACCTTGGTTAATATGGTGAACATTTTAAGCCAAATTCCAACATTGTAGACTAATGCTGATGGAAGTTATGGCTGTGAATGTAAGTGTTTGTAGTTTATTTTCAGTATAGTCACTGTATAAATCAATATCTTTGCTCTTCCTACCGTCTAGCGCTATAATTCCAAAACTACTCACCACACTTTGGTGATCCATTCCTTGGGCACTGTAGATAATGTGAGAAAATAAAAATATATGGAAGTTGTGTGAACAAGTCTGATTTTTGCTGAGGCTGTCACATATTTGAAATACAATATTACATTACTATATTTCATCAATACCACAGATATAAAATCCTTATAAAAACTTTAAGTAGAACATCAATTATGCAAGATTTTAGCATTCAACTATGTAGCACCCATTTAAGTTTGAGCAATCCATTTGCTAAGGAAATGTGGACTCTGATAAAAATCACAACATTATTAAAAAAAAGATAAGCTGTATAATGGCTTCAGTACACAAAACGTAATTGTAGTTTGTCCTTTTAATCCAAACCACAAAATTAGTTTGGACTACTGAAACACAATAGAGGCACATATAGACTAATGGAAGATATGTAATATAACATTCATTGTTAAAGACCGATCATCACAATAGTCTATAATGTGGGAATAACAGTGTCCACTGTATTAACATGGGTACATACACATATGAATACAACAAGTACAATATTCACTTGTGAAATACCAACATACTTCATTAGTGCTATTGATGTCAAGACCTAATCCTACTGCTGTGGTGACAATATCCAGGTTACCACCAATACAAGCATAGTGTAGCAGATTATATCCATACTGTAAACAACACAAGTTATGTTACTTATCATCAACTAACATGTGATTACCATGAGTGTTACAATTAAACATTATACATTGTGTCAAACAATAATTTATTGCTGAGAAGAAAGTTGTGAAATGAGAAACCATTTAAAAGTCACAAAGTGTAGATGGTATCCATTTGGTGGCCATGAAATGACTACAATGATTGTATTGTTTATAGTCATTTACACTATTACAATCATTATCTGCTGGAACTTTTTAATATCACAAGTGCATGGATTTATTTTTTAAGTTTGATTAGGGATCATAGAAATAAAAATTTGTGAAACAAGGAAGGTCACCTACCAGGCCCGTACCCAGGGGGGGTTTGGTCGAACCCCCTACTTTAAACTGGAAATTTTATTTTTACTGTAAAACGATCTTCTCAACTATAATCTGTGTTCTAGCATTCATTACACGCCTTCCATGGCTTCTACCAGCTGAAATGCGTGTGGTTTTCAGGTATTAACCATAGTGCTTCGAGGTTATCTGTGTACATATAAACCACTTTAATGATGCATGAATACAGACAGTGGTTTTCTCTCTATGGCTAAGACTTCTATTATTCTACTTACAGTATCTTAATAAGGCTGTCCATTGAGCCATCCTTGACCATACTGCACTGAGAGCTACTATTAATACTATTTCAATTAATTCCAATTGTAATTTGTTAAATAGTTTCTACTAAGACCCCGGAATAGCAATGATAAGCACAGACTTGATGGACACTGTGACTGATAGACTGTTAACTATAGCAACAACTATAACACAAGTAAGCCTGGCTTGTTGCATCCAATGATATGAATTCTAAAGTGTCAAGTGTGTGAGTCTGTCAGTTGTTTTCATATTAACTTTATTGTGGTTATCATCCATGTTTGGACAATGGTGAAATGTAAGGTTTAGCTTATAGCTGAAATGAATGACCCTGAGCAGTCTTAGAAATGCTGGAGTGTACATGCACTACAACCATATTTTAATCTCTTGTTTGTATTAGTGTGCGATGGCCCATGTTGGCCGGCTCTGGCAAAATTGGGTTGGGTGGGCCATCCATGCATGGTTGGTGGTAGGTAGTGTGTGAAGCACACTCAGTATGCATAGTATGCTCCTGATAGGGGGATCTGGGGGCATGCTCCCCAAGGAAATTTTTTAAAGAAATGCCATCTAGAAGCAAATTTATCCTAATTTCAGTTGGGCATAGTTATCTAATATTACAATCAATAATTTGTTCATTAACAGCTGCATTCAATCTAAGATTATTGGCCAGCTGCTAGATGAATAATGACCACAGTACTGATACTGTAACAGTGGTGTGGCCTAAATTGTACCACATGGACAATAAGGCACCCACAAATATTTTGATGCATACTCTTGCCAAGACTATTCCGTAATACTCCGTGTTTGAGAGACTGGAAGACTTGTGCTTAGTATAGTTTTTGGCAAGTTCGAGTGTAAGTTTTACTAAAAAGCAGCAGACTTGGCACTCGTAATTGTATGGCTTCTCGTATTGTCAGTCTGCTACATGCTAGTCAAGTTTACTGTAGTTGGGAAATTGTTGGGTGGACCATGGCCTACTTGCCCCCCCCCCCCCCCTCCAGAGACGGCCTTGTGTCAACACAATGATGTGTGAGAAGTTTATTTAATCAGTGCATGCATTTCTGCATTTAAGCAATTTGAGGCTATTCTCAGGACATTGAATATTAAACCTTTCTCAGCGTCTCGGGGCACAGACCCCCGCATCTGGGATCGCCTACCACTTCAATTTAAAACCCCCCTTTTGAAATTCCTGCGTACAGGCCTGCCTGCACCTGAAGATATATACTAGTGAACATGTATAAACTCTAACATCTAATTTTACCTTGTACTTGTTTGTTTACTTTTTGTATCATAATTACAGTAGGACTGGTGATCAACTCATACATACCACATCAAAAGAAAGAATGGCTCCATAAAATTTATGTTTGAATGCATACCCCAACTATCAAATACTGAAAAGTGTAGTTGCCCTACACTTCGTTTTTAGCTATGTTCAGCCTGTTACACAGTGTTACAAATGAAGAACATAACAAGCAGTGCCTCTGGAATCAATTTGAAAATATACAGACAATTTCTGTTACAAATGTAATAGCTAGTTAGCAGAGGAAAGCCAAAACTTGGCATTATCAGCAAAAAGAAATGGGACACAAAGGAGGACAAAGGTAAGTCCATGATGCATGCATTGTACGTACTGTGGTGTGCCAATTAAGGCACCTGGCACCTGTTAGGCACCTCCAACCCACATGTGAGCTGCTCAACCCACATGTGGGTTGAGCAATGTTGCTAAAAATAAAATTTTTGCGGATTTGCAAACACTCCCAAAATGTTTTAGACTAAATGGAGGTCTAAATATTTCAAGGGTAAAATTTTCGCTGAAAACACGCAAACCGTGAAATCAGCAAAAATCCCCCCCATCCCCTTGAAATGTTTAGGCTATGCGATAGCTTAACTGTGTATCACTATCTAATTAGTAGCTATAGCTTGAGCTGCTCAACCCACATTAGAATGTTCATTCATTTGAACGAACCTTCGAATTCACTTAAGTTCACCTGGGCCCTAACACACACTACCATTACAATGAGAACTTACAACAAAACACATAACAGCAGTGCAGGCATAAGCAGGCCATTTAGGTTCACATTAGTTTGTCTGTGTGTTTGTCCCATATATGTTGTATATTCCTTTTGCAGTACAAGTTTGTTAGATGTATGTACTATGTTTGAACTGTTTGGTCAGCACATCAAGTGTAGTATAGCAACTGAAAGTGTATAAACTACATGGTAGGGCAGGTACTACTGATAACTTTTTATGATGTCTAATTATTCCACCAACTAGTAGTTATGTTAGTTTTCACTAACTCCTACTGATCCTGATATTCCAATAATCGATACTGGACAATATTTTCAAGCCGATAAACATAGCCGATCCGATATGGTACCAATTTAGTTCATTTATAGTGGCAGTAGTGCTACAATAGCTGACATTATATTTTAGCAGTAATACAACATTGTAATACAACTCAAGGTGTTTATTAACATTGTTTAAAGCACACAAGCTTGCATTTCATATATTTGTATCTGCTACTTTTTCCATCATGCAACCGATCCGATACTGATAAACAAAAATACAGCCAATATATGGTTTTTCTGATAACCGATCCGATTATTGGTGCAATACTAGTAGTTTTACTCACAACATGATGTTTCATTGTATAATTTTGGTACCCAGACAAGTTAAAAATTGTAATGGGTCAACTGAAAGTAATTGTGGTAGGGAATTATAAATGCGTAATGAAATGTGTTTGGTAATTGATGAATTATGATAACCATAATTTGAAATAAACACACAACATAACTAGCTATAACTTTTATACACAGGTATAGTTAACACATTATCATCATACACATTCATCTACTCACATATCTAGCATCCCGAATATTGTTTATCCCATATTTCTTTATGGCCCTGCTGACAATAATCAGGTTCCCATTCTCCACCGCATCAAACACCTCCTTCACTTCATCCTGTAATACCAGATATGATACAAAGGACACCAATACTAGTTGTATTGTTAGTACTCTACTAGTACTAGTCTATATGTGTCTGACCTACAAAAGTCATAAAAGGTCATTACCATTATTAGGAAACACCATGGATATATAAATGAATAGCTAATGCTGAGAAAACTCTAGAAATCCTTAGAGGAAGAGATGGTCGAGATGGTAGGGATGGAGTACCAGGTCCCAGGGGACTGATTGGACCAGATTGTGGTAAGTTTTGTTTGTATTTTCAGATGAGCTGTCTCTTATAATTTCACATCTTTTGTTTTGCTACAGGTCTTTTAGCTACCGAGTGCTGAGACAATACCTTATATTGTTCATTTTTTTTGTTTAAATGTTATCTACATCTTTTTTGTGTGTATATTGGTTGTTTGGAAAATACCTATATCAAATTTTATATATGCATTGATTTTCATTTTCAAACCAGAAGTGGTTTTCGTTACCATGTTTGTGACTTGAGAAACAGCACATGTATTGACCGGTAGAGTGTGAGATGCCTAAGTTGATTCAAGACCTGCCATGGAAACTTCGTTTCAAGTTAGCGCTTCTGTTGGACTGCCAGGAACCACCAAATCACAACTGGAAGGCATCGATTGATGAACTCGAAAATTTAGAGATAATAAGTGAACGCTGTGGAGCGCCAGGGACAGATCCCAGGAAAGAGTCCGACGGAGGTTCTTTTAAACACATTAGAACATAGAAGTTACACGTTAGATGATCTTTATCATGGTCTTCACAAAATGGAGCATAGACAAGCCATGGAGATCATCAGTAAATACAGTACGCATGTGCTTTTAATTAGGTATCCGCGTGAAAATTACGCACAAATTTTAATAACACTTTCTGTGATATGCCACTATCATATCATCAAAACGATTATTCCCTTCCACCTACAAACTAAGGCCAGGAAAAAGTGATCTACAATTCATTGTAACTGCCCACACGGTATTTCTGGAATTTTCATTATTCATTGTCAGAATACTTGTACCAAATATATTGAGATATTCTAATAAAATAGTCAAGTACTCTAGTACAACATTTATATTTTCACATTTACATATACCATAAAAGGTGTGATCTTCAAAGTAAGCCAGAGAAATGATAGCAATGATGTTAATGTTAATCAAACTATAGTAACTGTTATCATCATTGAACTGATTGTAATTATAATTATCAACATAATAACAATCAATCATTCCTTTGTCACCACTTTTGATTTTGTAACTTTTAATGCTAGAAAAGGCCACACCATTTTTGTCACAGCTTGGCTGTTTTGACATGGATAACACTTCTTTTTGTATTTGCTAGTCTAAAAGCCACTTGTAGACCAGCTTTTGGGCTTTTTTTCACGTGTCTATATTTCACTTTGAGCATAAATATTATACACAGTCAGGTGTGTAATTGGATTATTCATGTGTCATAGATGTGAGGTTGAGTGTCTGATAACTGCTAGTAATATAGTGATAGTATTGCTATGGTGATATAATAGTTACTATCAATCATGAATAGTGATAGTTGTACTATTGTTCAGCTCTATATTAGAGTACACTGTTCTATTGGAGTATTAAAGTAAAAGAATAGATACTGGCTATACTGAATATTTACTTTTCTAACACTCCATTGATAAAAATTGTTATATATTACAGTTGTAATATTTGCACGCTCTACTGGGCTTTCACAGTTACCTCAACGTTAACTTCTGTTATCAACATTAGTGGACTAAGCACAGATATGCATAATTTATCATGGTAGTACAATAGCATATACTATCATAATCACAACTGTTACTCACTATCACAATAATTGATAGATCACAACTACCACTCAGCTCTACTCTAATACAGCTATCATAGAACCTTCCAAAAATAGAATTCTCAGGGATCCTCTATTGTTTTTAGCATTTTCATAAGATAGGGAGAGGGGATAAATTGCATGTTAGTCTTAGTAGCACCATACAAAGCATAATAATTTATCAGTATTGTTCAGTTAGAATGTTAGAGGTGGTGGAAGCTAAGTCATAGCTGAAGTCTGAATGATTGTTATGGGAGATAGTTACTGTATGGTAGACAAGTACAGGTATAGTGTACACAAGGTTCCAAATATTCAGTGTCTACATTGTGACCCAGTGAAGACAACCAACACTGATTATTCATATTCAGTATAGAATCAACATTGTATGTACATTCTTGGGTAGGAGGGAGGGGGTAAGTGAAAGAGTACTCTCTGTACATTTCAGAAAACGTTCAAAATTATTGATGATCCATGATGATGCCTTAGTCTAAAACTTTCAGTATTATAAGCTAAATACATAGATAACTGACACACAAAAAAGTTTTTAACATGGAATTGAACCAGGGGATTCTTTATATAAATTTCCCATGTCACTAATCACTGTGTCACTGTAATGTAAACAACCACACTTCATTTACAGCAACATACCTCCATAGGACTCATGTTTAAGGATCACATGTTCTCTATGTTATGGTGTACACACCCCTACTGGTGTGCTGTTATGAGTAACTGTTTTGTTATTGTTTTGATCACATGTTCTCTTGTTACTGTATATACACTTGTCTATCACACACCACTGCGTGTCTTAATATGCATAAATGCTTGTAACAAAACAATGACAAATACTCTATAGTACATCACACTAAATATTTTCTGTATCATAGGTTATATCTTAGTGAATGTGTGAGACAAGAGTAAGTTACAAGCTAGCAAAAAATATCAATGCTGTGGTGTATTTGTCATGCAATTTGTGCCCCCCCCCCTAGTCTTTCTTCAACTGTATAATCACAAAAAGTTCCATTTTCTTACATGAGTGCATGCTATTGACCTTTGCCTCAAAAAATGGTACCTAACAAGGAGATTTGATTTGATTGATTTTTGATTTAACCTCACAGTAATCAGCATAGCCTTTCTTTCTTACCAGAACATTACACACATACAGCGTTACACATAAAAGTAGAATGACAAGCGGACAAGGTGATACATACAAAAACAACTATATTATACAAATAAAAATATAATTAACACAACAAGAAGTCAAAAACAGTGGCCGGAAGGTTTGATGATCATCAGGTAATCTGTTCCACCATAGTGCAGCAGCATGTCAAAAAAGTTTTTGATGGAAATTAAATGACATAATACTGGTGGAAAAAACCTTAATGAGCATCTAGTATTATAGTCGTGGTTTTTTTCCAAACGAAAATGAGGGATCGAGCAATTTATTTTGTCCAACATAGATTTAGCTCATGGCACACAGTGACAGACAGGCACTCACTGTCGAGGGGTCACCAACTGCTTCGAAATCTCGTACACCTCCAGTAAAATCCTGCCTGAAATACGAAATCTTATGTTGTTATCGTGATTCTGATTCTATACTCGTTCTGGTACCGTAGCTTACAATCAACTGCTCCTGCACAAAAGTAAGAATGAAATCCGATTTTCCGCTCCGCTTCGGATTTGTATAATCAAGTTGTGGAAGCCGCACAAAACCAGGAGCTGTGGGAAAAAAAGCCGCACAAACCAGGAGAGAATGAAATCCGATGTTCCGCTCCGTTTCGGATTTATATTATTAAGCGAGTTGTGGAAGCCAAACAAAACCAGGAGTTGTGGGAAAGAAGCCACATAAACCAGGAGAGAATCCATGCAAAATGTCCAAAAGTATATCGATAAAATCCGATGTTACGCTCCGCCTCGGATTTGTATCAAGCAAGTTGTGGAAGCCAAACAAAACCAGGAGCTTGAGAAAGAAGCCATACAAAACCAGGAGAGAATCGAATTAAGAATGAATTCCGATGTTCCTCTCCGTTTCAGATTTGCATTAAGCGAGTTGTGGAAGCCAAACAAAACCAGGAGTTGTGGGAAAGAAGCCACATAAACCAGGAGAGAATCCATGCAAAATGTCCAAAAGTATATCGATAAAATCCGATGTTACGCTCCGCCTCGGATCTGTATCAAGCAAGTTGTGGAAGCCAAACAAAACCAGGAGCTGTGAGAAAGAAGCCATACAAAACCAGGAGAGAATCGAATTAAGAATGAAATCCGATGTTCCGCTCCGTTTCGGATTTGTATTATACGAGCTGTGGAAGCCAAACAAAACCAGGAGCTGTGGGAAAGAAGCCATACAAAACCAGGAGAGAATCGAATTAAGAATGAAATCCGATGTTCCTCTCCGTTTCAGATTTGCATTAAGCGAGTTGTGGAAGCCAAACAAAACCAGGAGTTGTGGGAAAGATGCCGATTTATATTAAGCGAGTTGTGGAAGCCAAACAAAACCAGGAGCTGTGGGAAAGAAGCCAAACAAAACCTGGGGAATTCATGCAAACTGCTCCTGCACAAAAGTAAGAATGGATTTACTTAGCAAACTGCAAACTTAGCAACATAAACTTAGCAAAACTTCATAAACTTAGCAACACAACCAACTATACAAAAGCAACTTAAGCATACACTGAGATGCTCCTGGTTTTGTGGGGTTTCACACCAGATAGAGCTTTGACAGTTGCTCCTGGTTTTGAGGGGTTTCGCACGGGATTTCCCCTGAATGATTGGCCTTTTCCTGGTTTATAGGGCTTCAGCTGCGAGTTGCTCCTGGTTTTGTAAGGTTTCATTTAATAGTTATGCCAAAGCTTTATTCCTGGTTTTATATGGCTTCACAATTCCTCTCAATTTCGTGAGGCTTTGCTCTTACATGCCTGCTGAACTTCTGTTTCTTTCTCTCACTACTTTTTGGTGATTTCAGAACTTACCACTCTACACCAACCTGTAATTTAAAATCAGATTTTGCAGCTCTCGTTCGATTTTGCGAAATCTTTTGAAACCCGTGAAATCTTGAGAAATTTGTTCAAGATTTTGAAATCCGTACCCCTTTTTCGTGAGTTGGTGACCCCTCGCTCACTGTAGGTAGACGGTTAAAATCTAAGTCAAAGATCAATTACAAGGCCACCAAATTCATGCCAAATCAACCATCAAGGGTAAAAGTTTCCAATTAACCCACAATCAAAAAGTATTATTACTAAGTCACCGATCAAAGGCTCTTAATTAGTTACAGGTCAAAGTGAAATTTCGACCAGTCAAAACTTCATGGTCGCTACAGCACATACCTACATGATACTCCTTGCTTAAAATGACACTACTAATTAATGACAAAAACATAACATCTATAATACCATCTCAGAACTTCAACATTCTCCTGGAGCATCACCTTACTGATACTACGAAGTCTATGATACGGGCTTGTTGTGTGACCTGCACTGCACCCCCCTCAACTCTTTAGTCTAAAAAATTCTGTCATAAGTATATTAGGCCAGCAAGCTGAGTTACATTAAAACAACACAATCTTAAAGGGAAACGGGACAAATATACCTCCTACTAGGACAGGAAAAAAGCCGTGATGATATTAATCCCGCCACAGAAGCCACCTAAGTGGGGAATGCTGGAATGTTTCACACTGTGAATCAAAAGAACTGAGGAAGACTCGATCCATAGAAGAGAGATTAAATTATCGATTTACGTAAAAGATACCCGGCACTTCAATTTATGTCGAGATTTATGTCAAAAGACAATGCAAGGATTACACAAAAAGCAAAGCCTGCAAATATGTAAACAATCGACACTATTAAAATGCTTACTTCAGTCAAACCACGTCGGAACAACGAAAGGAGTCGGGACGCCATGTTCTCACTGTAAGGGCTATGGGCTATGCTGTAAAAACCATTTAGTCTCGTGCCCAGACCGCTTTTTTTCTTGCGTGGGGGTGGGGACATTTTCTCCGCCCCACACGCAAAAGCGTTGAACACTTAGACGTAATTCTGCCTACACCTTTAGCTTTGGGGCGTTTATATAAGCTTTAGTAACAGTACAACAGGTGAAAAAGACTCAAAGGAGCCTGTAAAGCCTGATCTGTACAAAAAGAATTAACAAATTTGCAAACACATAGCAAAAACCGAGGCAAAACTTATATACTAAATAATTGCTAAGCCCCACGGGTTCACGTCAAGGTTCACCAGACCACCTAACTGTATTATTTCAACAACACTATAATCTATGGCAGAGGTCATAGCAAGAGCACTAGCATTTGTATATTCAACCAAACACATGTACTAATATGTGTGGACAACAAATGATATATAGTAACAGGAGTCAGTCATCATCCAGCAAGTCTTTCTTCTCCGATAGTTTCTTCTCATGACGTCGTTTCTTCTCCCTGTGCCATTGAAGTTGTTCCTCCAGTTCTTCTATGGCTTCATCATGGGTCTTTATTTCTTCCTCATGATGATGTTTTGCCTCCTCCAAATGTTTCTTGAGTTCATCAAGTTGTTGTTGTTGCTGTAGACAATAAACATGTCAGTGTTAAGGTAAAGTAACTGGTCAAATCACACAAACATTTTATTTGCTGCATTACAGATGTTAGCTCCCAATCACACCTTATGGCTATGAAACACTTGTAGTACCAACATAGCTGTCTACAGGAGTGTAGTCAGCTATCACCATCAACCATGGACAACTGAGTCTAATTCTAGGGTCAAAATCAATGCAACTACTATTCAAGGGAGGCTACTATTCAAGGGCAGTACTGTAGCAAATAAAATCTGTTATAGGAAGAGCATTTACTACACACTTCAGCTACTACATTTCATACAGTACTGTACGTTAGGGATAGTGTTGGGCAAGTTACTTTTAAAGTAACTAGTTGCATATTATATATTACTTGCAACTGAACTACCGTATGACAACAAATATTGGCGAAGCTAATATTTGGCGATTTGCTATAAAATTGCAATTGGCGAAATTTTAATTTGGCGAAATGCTCTCACTGAAAAATTGGCGAATGGCGTAAGTACGATGCTGTACTGGCTCGCTTTGACGCCGTATTGCTGCTCCAATTTCTTTCGTAGTCGCACCCACTTGCAGGATTATTTGCTGTCTGTAGGCATAGTCGCCCATTTATCAATGGCTGCACACGAATTCATGTCTGCTGCTGTCTGCAACCTTACGTGGGACCACACCCACTAATCGAGTATGATTTTTAGTCTAGTCAGTAAGCCACACCCATTTGCATGCGTGGAAACACGCTAATTTACCAGTTTCAGCAGTATCCACGAAGGTTTGTAAAAAGACCTACTTCAACAACTGCTTGGCCCAAGGTTTATTTGTATCTGTTTAATGTGTTTGTTTATAAAAAAAATCATCAACGAGTTTAAAAAATATATATATATTGACGAAATTTAAATTTGGCGGATTAGTGACGAATCGCCAATTCGCCAAATTTAGTTCACCGCCAAATTTAATTGACATACGGTATTTAGTTACAGTTAAATATTACCCATAAAATAAAGTAACTATAATAATAACACATAATTACTTTGTGTCCACAGCCTTAAGCACATGACATGATTGCGTTGTTGGACAATGTGCAAATCTGTAAGATGCTGGTGAATAAGCTTCATTCGGTAGGCTTCATTACTTTGTTGTGGCTAGGTGTTACTCAGTGGATTACTAACAAGATTAGTAACTTTGTTACTTGTAGTAATGATTCGTTACAGTAACTATATTACTTAGGTAACGCATTACATTTGTAAGTAAAGTAACTTGAGTTATATTACCTGTTTTTATAGCGTATTTCGTTAGTTAACACAAAAGTAATAATATTAGTAACGCATTACATAAGTAATGCATTACTCCCAACACTGGTTAGGGATCACCTGAAACACTACAAATTTAGTGGAATTTTCTACTGCCTGAGTGACTGACTAACTTAATGCTTTCAGACAAACACAATAATGTTACAAAAACAAGCATAAGGAATTTTAAGTTCGATTAGGGATCATAGAAAAAAGTAGGAAAACAAGGGAGGTCACAGATACACTAGTGGACATTTAATCCCTACTTCAGTCATGGGCATAGACTGAAGTAGGGAATAAAATAATGTCCATCTACAGGTGTAGGTGATTTCCCTTGTTTCCCTACTTTTTTTCTATGAACTCTTAAATTCCTATTTATGCTTTGCACCAAAGAATAGCAGATAAAACATCATGAAAGGTATAACCTCTGGACATACAATGTAGAAAAACTATTGCATTTTTCCATACTGAAAATACTACTACAGAATAGTATACACTTCTCCTTCCCAACAGGGGCGGCGGAACCGGGTAGGCAAATGTGGCAAATGTGGCAAATGCCTACCCAACTTTTAGTGGTAGCTATTGATCCATGTTCCAAGTCCACAGAAAGCAGTCTGGTTGCTCTAGTTTTCCAGGATCGCTTTTGGATATTGTCACTCGAGATACTCATAATAGAACAGTCAACGATACCCTAATAGAGCAGTCAGCGACTATTCATTTCATTAAAGTATATTTTAGCAGTTATAATATTGTTTTTATAGATGTGAAATTGTCTCCAGTTTCAATCTCAGACTGAAGCAATTTTTTGAAAATTTTCTATGTTTATGTTTCACTTTGAGCATAAATATTATACACAGTCAGGTGTGTAATTGGATTATTCATGTGTCATAGATGTGATGTTGAGTGTCTGATAACTGCTAGTAATATAGTGATAGTATTGCTATGGTGATATAATAGTTACTATCAATCATGAATAGTGATAGTTGTACTATTGCTCAGCTCTATATTAGAGTACACTGTTCTATTGGAGTATTAAAGTAAAAGAATAGATACTGGCTATACTGAATATTTACTTTTCTAACACTCCATTGATAAAAATTGTTATATATTACAGTTTTAATATTTGCACGCTCTACTGGGCTTTCACAGTTACCTCAACGTTAACTTCTGTTATCAACATTAGTGGACTAAGCACAGATATGCATAATTTATCATGGTAGTACAATAGCATATACTATCATAATCACAACTGTTACTCACTATCACAATAATTGATAGATCACAACTACCACTCAGCTCTACTCTAATACAGCTATCATAGAACCTTCCAAAAATAGAATTCTCAGGGATCCTCTATTGTTTTTAGCATTTTCATAAGATAGGGGGAGGGGATAAATTGCATGTTAGTCTTAGTAGCACCATACAAAGCATAATAATTTATCAGTATTGTTCAGTTAGAATGTTAGAGGTGGTGGAAGCTAAGTCATAGCTGAAGTCTGAATGATTGTTATGGGAGATAGTTACTGTATGGTAGACAAGTACAGGTATAGTGTACACAAGGTTCCAAATATTCAGTGTCTACATTGTGACCCAGTGAAGACAACCAACACTGATTACTCATATACAGTATAGCATCAATATTATATGTACATTCTTGGGTAGGAGGGAGGGGGAAAGTGAAAAGAGTACTCTCTGTATGCTTGTGAAATGCTCAAAATTATTAATGATCCATGATCATGATGCTTTAGTCTAAAAAATTCAGTATTGTAAGCTAAATATATAGATAACTGACACAAAGAAAACCTTGAAAGTTTTAACATGGATTTGAACCAGGGTATTTTTAATGTAAACCTCCCAAGTCACTGTTATTTTTGTAACTTAAAAGAAGTTCAAGCCTAAGCATACTTTTATGCAGGTTTGTATACCAGGAAAATAATGGCTTGAAAGCTGCCAATCTTATGATGAAAATGGACCGCCCTCTCGCATGCAAATATGCCTGAGTCCAGGACGGGAAACAGAATTTATTGGAGTAGCCTAATCTGGAAACGGGGAAGCCATTGAGCGGCCACTTAGTTACAAATCTGCAAATGAATAGTCATTCTTACTCTAGTCAAACGTGAAGATGCATCTTGATACAATCTGGACGCCATGTTCTCAGAGTGTGTTGGCCTATCTCCAGTCCCTCGTCCAGCCCTAACTTCGTGTTGAAGCTCGCAGACCTGTACTCATGATGATACCATATAATGTGCTAATCATAGGTAATGTATACCATACCTCTTAATGCTTCAACGAAATGTAGCCAGTTGGAGGCATATATCGCTTCGCCAGTTCGTCACGATCCTCGTCACGATCGAACAATCTTGAGTCACAACTCCAACCCACAATCACATATTCATGTATCTATGGCGACGTCTACAGATCTCAGTACTGCTGCAGGGGCTGCTGGGTCTGCAAATGATAAAGTTACCACTGATTTCTCCTCCTCCAGGACTGCATTTCTCAGTGTACTCAGCAAAGTATGTTTTAATATAGGAGTATAGTCTATCGCCTAGCTCCTAAGCGTAGAGGATTAGTTTACAGTTTTTATCATGGGGGAGGATATTGTACTCAAGGCAATGCCTCACTGGCCTTTGCTGTTTGTAATTCTAAGAATATGCCCTTCCTTCTGTGATTGATGATCATGTGTTGTTCCAATATGCACATGACACCAGAAATAAGTTCTGCGTTGTGCGCCGTTCATTGTACATCATTTTGGGTGATGCTGCCATGAGAGAATTGGCCAACCTCTTGTGTGTTAAGCGTGGTGTTTCTCGTGGAGTTGTGATGGGATGGTTGAGATGTAAATTAAACCTTTCTCTGAAGACAGAGATCTGCGATTATGTGTGTTCATGGTGCCCTGTCCAGTTGCTGAGGCACCTCATGAGGTGCCAATTGCTGTGTAGGTTGCTTAGGCTGACAATCAGCATAAGCTGAGTGGACTCCCTGCTTAAATATTGTAATAGAGGCTCTTATTTAAGTCCAGTGGTGTGACCAAGTTGTGATCCATGTAAAGGCTGGCTTCCATATAGCTGCAAACCATCTGCATTGTTGACTGAGTCAGAGTGTCTGCTCTCCTAACTCTTGCGGTGGCTCTGAATGTGTAGATGGTTGTACAGAGACCAGATATCATAGCACATCCACCTTGTGAATTGCAGGAATTACCTGCAGAAATTATCAAGCTTTTAATAAATTATCTTATCTGAACTATGTTTTGCTGGTATGGATTCCCTCCTTCCTTCAGTACCATGTAACTTGTCTTCAGTGGGTATGAAATTAGGCTGTTCACATTTAATCTATCACTTGCAAAAATGTGACCATATTATGACAGATCATGCAATTGGAGACATGAAGGGTGTGTGAAGATGAACTTTGAGGTTTACAGATCAGTAAACAATCCAGCATATTTTGGTTTACCAAAACATCTTGTTTTGACAGGCAGTTTCTACCATTTTAGGTATTACACTTCCTTATTAGGTTGTGATGTGCTCTGTATAATGTCATGTGATTATAACCTTAGTATGTGTACTACTACCTACATGTAAATATGTGTGTATGTTTGTGTGTAGTGTGTCTGTATCCCTATGTGATACATGTGATGTGTGTAGTGTTTGTGTACTGGATTATTTTTGCAAGGTGTAGAGTTTTATTGATTTTGTAAAGTCTGCTAATATACAAATTGTATGAACACAAAGAAAGGTTAACATTTATGTGTACTAGTGAAAATATCCACTTTGTGGTCATACACAATTGTTCACAAAACACTCTAATAGAGCATACACAATTATTGTGGCCTAATGGTGGTTGAGCTGTTTCAGTGATCATATTTCAACTTGAATGTAAACCACTATTTGTACCTCATGACCTCACTGATAAGATGACATCATTACACAGGCTCTTTTTGGTCCCATTTGTAAATGAGGTAGTGTCACTATACTGGAATACCTGTCTGTACCAGTCACTAATTCTTTCAACGAGTGACATTGTGGTTGCATTTGTGTAGTGTCAACATTGTGTTCTGTTAGTTGTTCTGTGTTATAACTAATTACTACCTGTTGTCGTCAGGGCATGTCTAACACTGTGTTCATTTTACAGCGCTAGAGCTGAAGAACAAGGAGAGAGATAAATATGGACAGTCATCCTAATGGAATAGGTGTAGAATAACGACATCCAGATGGATCAAACACGTCTTCTGGCTATCTCCTACTCAGGTTGTAACTCTTATTGAGAATGTAAAGAAACTTATGTAAGTTTGTGTTGATGATATGCAACTTTTTCTTCACTTTTATAATTACTCCATACTTGCACAGTTATTCCCAGTTCTGCAGATACCACTTGTATGTGATTGTGCACACCTTCACCTGTGAGACATGGTACAGCTTCTAGTCTTGCCCCAAGAGAATTTATCTGTGTTGACTCCTAACACCTGAGTAGCACACGGGTGTCCTAGTGTTGGGTGATATTGCATTTTTAGTATTTGAAACAAAGTAATCTAGATTTTCAATTTGATCTTGATATTTGTAACAATATGTAAGTGATAGTTGTAATATGGTAAATACAGTATGTATAATACAATAGTAGCTAAAAAAGTGAACATGTTGACCTCAGAGTTTAGCCAAAGATTATTTATCTGTAAAAATGTTTCCAGAAACACTAAATAAGATCAGGCTTCTGTAGATCCTTTGGCTTACTACCACCACCAGAACAAAACGAAAATAAGTCCAGGCAGGTAATTTAGTTTTCCCTGGCTTTAAAATTAAATTAACAGGTTTACTCATAGATCTGGTAGCACTGTCTCCATCACGCTCATCTTGGTTAGGTATAGCCAAGCCCAAAAATACCTTCAGAGTGACCCCAAACCCTTCCAACAAGTTTCTACAGAATTTTTAAAAATTTCTATTTAACAATTTTATTCTGACTAACTGATGCCTTCAGCCAAGCATAACTCGACAATGGATAAGGCTATGGGCTACTGTTCAACATCGCTTCATCCCAAGATGTACCTTTTCGCCAACCGCAGTACGTACAATGCACATATCATGGACTTACCATTGTCCTCCTTTGTGTTCAAGTTCTTTACACTGACAATGCATGGTGTTGATTTGTGACAGCACGATATGGCTTCCCCTGGCTGTGTCATGCTTTTCACCTGAATTTTCCGCAGCAACTGGTTTCGTTGCAGTATAGTTTCTTGCACTGTTCTTCATTTGTAATGCTGTGTAACGAGCAGAGCATAGCTACAAATGAAGTGTAATGACCACCTCACTTTTCAGTGTGTAATTGATTGTTGGGATGCATGTTCAGACACAAAATTATTTTACGGAATGCCTGGCACCATTCTTTCTTTTAATGTGTTACACAAGGATTCAGTAGTCATAATTGTGTTATAAAAAAAGTTAACAAACAAGTAGAATGAAAAATTAGGAATCTTAAGCTGGATTAGGGATCAAAAAAACAAAAAAAAAGCAGGGAAATAAGGAATAAAACAAGGGAGTCTGCCTATACCTACAGATATACTAGTGAACATGGAGAAAACATCCTGACCACCTGGTAGACTCCTGTAAGCATTTGAGCGTAAATCGGATGGCTGCAGGTTCGAGGCTACCTAGGTCCAGTCATGGATTTTTTCTCCTTTCTCCAACTTTTCAGACACACCTTATGTAACTAAAGTCTTTGAGCAGGCTGTAGGACCAGGTGTCCTACAGACCTTCAGCACTTGTGCTGTAAAGCATTAATTATACAACTAAGTACTAAGAATAATACGAAATGTGGTTAAAATTATGTCATAAATAATAACAAGAGTTCATAATATAAGTTCATAATATATATACTAAGGAGAGTATCCTACTCTTATATACCCCTGTAGAAGGGCGTATCGTGAAGTTATGACGTAATGACAAGAAGTTGTGGTTTCTGACTTACAAGCAGCCATAAAGTGCAAGAATCGTTAGCACCATTTCACACTTGCGATGCTCAGAATAGCCGTATTCGCGAATGGCCTAGCAAGAAACGCCTACTAAGCAGTCTTAACCCATGAAGGAACGATTGTAGTTTGGTGAGAAATGCCTTAAGCTGAGGATGATTTGGTTGCTAGCGACTTTGTTAGGCACGCGTTCAATCGATACCATGTTTAACTAATGACATTACTAATTATACAAAGAAAAACGGGCGGACTCAGAAGTTCTACGTCATAACTTCACGATACGCCCTTCCACAGGGGTAAATGAGAGTAGGATACTCTCCTCAGTATATATATTATGAACTCTTGATAATAATAATGAATGAAATAAATAAATAAATAATTAAATAAATAATTAATGTTTGGGAAAACTACAAGGCCTGTGAACTTACACTAACCGGGGCTCGACTCACCGGTGAACAAAGGCACAGACGTACAATAATTATGCCTGTTTGTGCTGATGACCTGAACGAACATGTAATTCTATATAACACTCGGCACCACGCCCATGCCCAGAGAAGATTAGCGACCACGAGCGACCATCCTCAGGTCTACCACTAACCTGTCTACTAATCGCTTGCGTCCAGATCTTCGTTCAGACAAGTGTCAGGTGCTGCTGTAAGCCTCCCAAGCGCCATGCCAGCTGCCAGTGCATTCAGGTGGATTATTAACAGAGGTTATTATTATTATTATTATTATTATCAATTTTGTCAAAAGACCGGGTTGTACAAAAGGACAAGCCTGTAGGCGTACTTCCCACACATACACACCAGAAATTACAAAAACAATGACATAAGCAAATACACCTAAAAAACAATAACTACTACAAGAACAAAAATAAATACCAACAAAAACAAGAACATAAGTATAGAGAAGATTCAAAAAAGAAAACGACGGAGGGCTAAATGGAACAAGGGTGGCTGTTTAATTCGCAGGATGGTATGGGGTATGGTATTCCACAGAAATGTGCTGTTCACAAAGAAAGAGTAACGAAAAGAATTAATAGACGATGTCACAGGCCGGATAGATAGAGGGTGACACCTTGTGGGAGCTTGGGACAACTGAAAATGTTCACTAAATGGTAAGGAATTCCTGTGGTGGAGACTATCATGAATGCAACAAATAGTAAAGTAGGTGTGACGCTGTTGAATGGTAGGCCAGTTTAATGCTTGGATGCATTCGTCAGAAGACTTGCTCCAACAATGAGATGAAGGAATCCACCTGCTATTGGAAGCCCAACGGGCAGCTCTACGCTGAACAGATTCCAGAGCATTGATGTTTTTAGCAGTATGAGGATGCCAAACTGGACTGGAATATTCCATAACGGGGCGGACAATGCATTTGTAAGCAGTAGATTTAATGGATGAAGGAGCATTGAACAGGCAGTGGCGAAGAAAATTGAGTGCTTTTGTAGCTTTAGCTGAGACATATTTACAGTGTTCATTCCAGTTCAGCTTTGTGTCAACTATAATGCCAAGGTATCGAATTACAGGATGGTGATAACAGAAGAATCTAGATGGTATGAAGGTAAAATTGAGGAACGTTTGTTGGAAATCACTATGCTATCACATTTAAGTGGATTGAGACGCAAGAGCCACTTCTTTGCCCACTGAGCTATACTTGAGACATCAAACTGCAACCATTTAACATCATCAGGAGATGAGATTTCCTTGTAGATCGTGACGTCATCAGCAAATAGTTTGACTTTGCTGTGAGATATAACAGAGAAAATGTCATTAATGTAAAGTAAAAAATGAAGAGGGCCAAAGACTGAACCCTGGGGCACACCTGAGGTAACCAAAAGGCACGAGGAAAATTTCCCATTAACTACAACACGCTGGCGTCGACTTGTTAAAAATGCAAATCAAAATATCACCAGTGATTCCAAGAGATTCCAACTTCAACAGTAAGCGAGGATGGGAAATAGAATCAAAAGCCTTTGCCAGGTCTAAGAAAATGCAGTGAGTACTACTATGCTGTTCCAGAGAAGTTGCCCAATCATTAACTGCCTCCAAAAGTAAAGAAATAGTAGAGCGTTTGTGGCGAAAACCAAATTGACAGTCATTAAGAAGGTTGTGTTGTTCAAGAACAGCAACAAGTTTGCAATGTATAATTCTTTCCATAACTTTAATAACAATGGAAGTTAGGCTTATAGGACGGTAATTACTTGTAGCATGTTTGTCGCCTTTCTTATGAACTGGAACAACATTGGCACTAACCCAATCTAATGGCAGTTTCCCAGATGAGAGTGATAGTTGGAATAGTTGTGCCAAAGAAGGTGCAAGAAATTCTGCACCCAACTTCAGTAAACGTGCAGGAAGTAAATCTGGGCCACATGCCTTGTCACACTGTAAAGAAATTAACTCTTCAAACACATCCTTAGCGGTAAATTGAATAGAATCAATGATGGATGGGTGAATAGACAATGATTCTCTCAGCCCTGGAATATCAGAACCGTCGTCAACAGTAAACACTGAACTAAAATAGGCGTTAAATGCCTCTGCTTTGCTGGAATCTTCAGTTAAATTCTCATCATTATGGAGCAAAGGTGGGATAGGAGAACGGTTTCCTTTAAAGGAGTGAAGCCATCTCCAAAATGGTTTAGGGGAGTCAAAGTATTGCTTAGATAAATTGGAAACATGAGCCTCGGTATCCTGTCGTGTTCTAGATCTAACCAAGTTACTAATTTGTTTATATCTGGATTTGATAACATCAGAGGTAGGGGATTTGACCGAGGTGTACATGTTTTCATGTTGTAATACTGTTTGCATTGTTTGTTTGTACTGTGTTTGTACCAGAAACAATAAATAAAATATTATCTCCTGTTGCTGTGAAGTGCCAATCACTACTGTAGCTACCATTCAGTGTCTGCACACCACTGATGTGTCATATCCATGAGTATTCCTTTGAAGACGCTGCCACCTTTCACAGCAATCTGCTACACATTTCACAGGAGATCAGTGATGAAAATTCGGATTTAAAGAAATACGAAAAACTCACCATGATCGGATGAATATTCGCTAAACACTCGGATAATCGCATAATCACTCTTTGTATACGCACGATTGGTCGGTAATAGTTCTTCATCAATGAATGAGATGAATATTCGGAAGGCGTTTCTGCATTGCCTTTATTTTTGATTATGGTTTACAATAATTTAATGAATATAAAGGGCGCGGTTATGCAGTAGTAGGATGGCCGCAAGAGTGCCAGCAAGTCGCGAGGCCAGTCGTGATCACGAAAGTCGTCTTCCTCCTTATTGCCCTCACTGCAGTGAGTACGTTTCAAGAGCTACGCATATTGCCACCGATTGAAGTGCTATACGACCACATTACCAACACGTGGCAGACCGGCTGTACCGATGGTGTTCCCACCGAGGCTTTGTCTGATGGACATGCTGTTGTGGACAGTAGTAGTGGGATCAGAGGACGTAAGTATATTTTAGGTTCTGTCCGCATGATCAGTGTTGCTACACTCGGTCTTGCTTCGCCTCCCGATGCTGGAAACAGAGCTACTTCTGTTGAGATAGCTAATCCAAACCCTCCAAAAGAATGAAACTTAATTACAACATTGTATATAAATTAGACAAGCCAACAACATCTTCCCTTACCCAGCCCATACTTATCTCATAAACTGGTGCACAAAATGTTTAGTCTGGAGCGGCCGCCCCTTAGCTAATTATCACTGTAAATGTTCTGGGTGATTCACCATGCCTTACACGTATTTCCTCTACCAATCCACATAACTCAGTTCAACTAGCAGGTGATTATTTTTGTATGTACTAATGGGCAAGTCCTGGAAATATCACAAATTCTTCACCACCGCCATGTGCATTCGACTGTTACTTGTAGCCAAAACCTGCCAATAAACGCATCTACAATGCCACAATATTATGGTGAAGTTGAATTACACTTATTTAATTAGTTGTATGCATACAGGCTGCTAATAATTTGTGCAACCTATGTTAATCATGAGTCCTAGTGTATATGACTGCAAGGTACACCCACAAATCATTTAAAGCATTGTCTCGCCCTTACTTGGCTTCAGTGTAGGCTTCAGCTCATGCTATACTCTAAATCTATCTCAGCCAAACTGCTTTATTTTCCATAGCAATGCTTTAATAATATGTACGTGACCCAGTCTGGGAAAAAGGCTCTTATCGTCTATCACAAGACACTTGATTTTTTGCCACACACACAAAGCTACATCACTAAACTATCAAATTGTACAGTCATCACCAGCAAGGATTCAGTAGTCTGCTTGTTCTGGCTGCTTTTGCTGAGTACTGTGGCAATCCGTATGACTGGTCTGTGGTCTTGATGAAGCACTGGCTGGCCAGCAGGTGGTTGTGTGTGGCTGTACAGCTCTGTGGCACTGAATAAAGAGCTGTGCTGTAATTTTGCTATGTTTTTGGCCAGTTGTATGCCTTGAATGGCTCATAACTTAGCCAAATTCATCTATATGGGACGCCATTATATATTTTGATAAGTTTCATGCCACCACGCCACCGCCGCCCACCACCCTTACGTAAAGTGGAAACAGTCACACCCCTTTTTTGACTGGTATGGACAATTAGCTACCATTTCATCCACTACCAATGCAATACAAGGAGCCTGTTGTTTTATGCCTTTTCAACGAATTGCATATAGATGTGCTAGTGCAGAACTTAGTATAGATTTTGATAGTTTAACTGATAATGTATTTGTTGCTTGCCCTATCAATTTAAAATATTACTTGTAATAAATTGAATTAAACGTACTTCAATAATTTAATGATATTTCGCATAATGTTCAGTCATTTATTCTGTAGCACAATCATGAGTGATTATATAGATTGTATTCCTATGGACATCACAAAAATATTCAGTAATATAACACAGTGATTTTTCTAACCTTATTGGGGAGTACTAGTGATCAAATCCACTAGCCTCCTACCTGGAATGCCTGGGTTGGACCTAGCTGGGTTACTTCTGCTTGAGCTGCCTGAGCTGTTGTTACTACTTCTACCTGACCTGTATAGACAAAAATGATACTGAATTTTTCTTCACACACTCACATGAGGAAAGTATGTATAAACTTTCACCTACCGTAAGAATATACAACTGTACCCAATGTCTTAATATGTGAGATGTGACTGGCTCTGCGAAAATCATTTTTATCACCTTATACAAGTATTGAGAAATGACAGTTTAAATTATCCAGAGTGTGGTAGCTTGAAGTTACGTGAACAAAATTTTCACACGTTTTACACCAATTACCTTTAAAACCATCCATCTACTGAACAAGTAGCCGAGAACCTAATTTCACATTTTAGATAGATTTTTCTTTACTGAGGTTGACCCTGGCACAGCAGTATCAGGTATATCAACAATGGGTGGTCGCAGGGCGGGGGGGTTGGAAATTTGCAAATAAAAAAAATGGCAGAAAGGCAAAGGGGTGAAATAGACCAAGTTATGGGCCACATTTGACTCGTAACTAGCTAAAATGAAAGGCAAGGAACAATACAGGTCAATATACAGTGTAACCAACACCGCAGAACTGTACAGCCACAGACGGCCATGGCCAGAGCTCCATTAGGAACCCAGAACATCTGTACAGATTGCCACTGGCCTTGGAAAAGCAGCCAGCAGAAGCAGACCACTTAATCACAGCTGTGAAATTTGATGGTGTATTCATATAGCTTTATGTTTATGGCAAACAATCAAACTTCCTGCCATGGGCATGCAATAAGCCCGGTTATTGCAAAGCCAGTCACATATGCTGATGTGTGTATACACTGTATGTATGTATGTAAGTACCTGGTAGGAGTGATTCGTAATTCTGTGTCGTCAGGAAATTCAATCATGTGTCTACAAACAAAAGTTGAGAAAATCATAATTTACTGTACATACACCTGTACATATATACAAAATAGGGTGGTTGGCAGCTGTCGTTAATGTAAACATTAAAAGGAAAGTAATTACTCCTTTAGCCTTGAAGTTAAAAAAGTGTTCCGTTAAATGTGAACGCCACTATAGTGGCCCTTACTACACGCATGCATTCAAACGCATGGATCTTGTCAGGAGCTTATTGAACACTATGGACAAGGAGCACGTAACTCTATGAACAGTGAAATTCAAACATGGTGTCCAAATACTAATAATAGTACATTCATTAATTTCCTTATAAGGATACTTGCAAGCCGGATGCCAGAATACATCATCCTGGTGATGTGTGACATAGCTGAAGCAAATGAAGGAATACAAGCGATACGAAACTCGGTCGCTAACAGACCATAACACCCTGACAAGCTTCTGTGGAGTTGTCGCTCTCAGAGGTGAGTTTCAGAGCATGCTAAATGTGTTAGCTGTCAAGGAGGCAAACAAAGTGGTAATGGCACTTGCTGTCGTTACATACCAAGTTTCCTCTACAAACTCTAAAAGAGGTCGGTTCACTTTCAGTAAAATAGCATTCACACTAGTTTTTGCATAATTTTTGCACATTTGGCAACGTACGTAACTTTCCTTATTAGGAAATACTACTATTAGAATTAGTATGCCATGTTTGAATTTTGCAAAATAATCTCGTAAATGGAATATCCTATGCACAAACGGATTTTACCACATTACTCTGTGGTAAACGCCCATTATCCTGGTCTTTGATTGGAAGCACTATGATACTCGAGTGCGATGGGAGAGCTGAAAGAGGTTTACTGAATTTCTGCCATTCCAGACTGAATTTTTTTCTTCTACTTTTTAATATTTGACAAAAAACAAGCAAAAGTTAGTAATGTTATATATCATTGTAGGTCCGTTTATGGGAAATAGTTTAATGTTCACCATGATGGAATAGGTGGTTCTGACAAGGAGTAACAAAAGACAGAGTCTGGTATGTCAAAACGTGTATTTTAATAAAATATTATTTTGTCTTTAAAAACAAAAGCAACTATAGTGGTGTTCAGGGCCAAAGGTTTAATGTGTTAATTAAATAGTGTGGTACAAAACTGAGCACTCTTTCAATTTACAATTTGAGAATACTTATTTGTCAGCATTTCCTATTTCACCAAATTAAACACTCGTGGCCTATGCATGCATGTCTAAAGCCTTCATAATGGCTACTGCAAAACAGTAATAAGAACAAGCGCAATTGTTACTAAGCAACAGGAATAATAATTTTAAAAAAACTAACTATTGATGCGACCACACCCCTTGTACATGCAACTGCTATGGCCCAAAATAACACTTATCTTAACAACTATTTAATTACCTTAGCAACTATTACAAAGCAACATGGATCACCATGGTATCCATATTGTTATTGGACTTGTGTTTCCATTCCACACTGTTGTACTGTATCATATTTTACGATAGTACTGTATAGTAGGGACGACAAGAGTGTGAGCATGGTCCAAAAAAATAAATCAACCAAACACCATCTTCAAAAATCCTTCATGGCTACTTGACAGTATTGGTCAGGTATAAAGTATAAACAGGCCCAAACGTGTCTTCAGAATTACCGGAAGTGTTTTGAATGAGTAACTAAAAAATTTTAAAAATACTTTATTTTAGCGAATTTTCTACTGCCTACCTGCCTGCCTGATGCATTCAGCAGGTATAGCAGAAAACTGGCAACAACTACAGCCTTACTTCTTTCACGAAAACACTTCGATTTTCACAGAGAACTAACCTTAGGTATTTTAAATATCCTACAACGTACATGCTATTGTCTTAGTGATTTTCCTTTGATCCTTCTTTATTGTGGCCACTACTTATGCATCAGTAGGGATTCCATGTTTCATTGTGCCTCAACATATTAGAATACACATGTTCAACTGCATGTGCATATTATATCGCACCAAAACACACTTATGATTTCGATGTTCTATTATGCAGCACGGATACAGGACCTATCTGTATTGTCAAGAAGTATACATATGTAAGTGATTAATGTTCAACAGACTAAATGATGTGTGCATTAAATGATAGAATACAAGTCTGATTCTGTATAGTCAGCATACAGCTAATATAGCATTATTACACTGGCCCTGCTACTGAATCATGTGTTAAAGGTGTCTTTTATATAATCTTTCAGTGGTCTGAACCTGAGATTTATACTAAAATTATTTTTTCCTTTGTTGAACCCATAGGTTATATAGCTATAGCTACTTTTCCTATGTCCCAGCAGTAGCTTTAGTAGCTAGCTATATCCTTTGTAAAATAACAGCAGATAGCTATCACATGTAATGTTTACAAAAAAGTATACAAACAAGCATAAGAAAAATTAGGAATTTTCGGCATGAGTATGGACTACAACAAAAGCACAGAAACAAGCTGCTGTGATGAAACGCAACTCAGCAGCTGGGTGTATGCATTTTAATCTCTACTTTAGCTGTTTGTTGTGCATGGCTGAAGTAGGGATTAAAATGCATATAGTACATTCAGCTATTGACTTGCGTTTCATCGCAGCGGCTTGTTTCTGTGCTTTTTATTGTAGTCACTACTCATACCAACAATTCCTAATTTTTTCTTATATTTGTTTATACAATAGCCTACCAAATTATTATGCATTATCAAGGTACCTTGACATAACACTTCGACTAAATGTATTTTGACACATAACACTTTAGCTTTTGGTACTCCTTGTGAGAAACACCTACTCCATGGTAAACATCAAACTATTTCCTACAAACAGACCTACAATATCATAACCTTTGTTTATTTCTTCTATTCGTTTTTAGAGTTAAGAGAAAAATCCACTCCAGAATAATGGGAAATCTATCAACTTATCTCTTTTCATGCTTGAGCATGGTAAAAAAAAAGCTCACACAAATGGTGCAGAGTAACGTAATTAAATCTATTTACGAATAGAATATTTTGTTTACGAGATCCATGACTTTGAACAAACATGTGTAGTGAGAACCACTAAGTGGCATTTGCATTTAACAGAACACTTTTTATTAAAAACTTCGGGGCCAAAGGAAGCAATTCTGTTGGCTAATTGCTTGACATACACTGTATATACAACACAATACACATGCACATATACATATGACACTCATATTGAAAATTGTGCGTACCCAGATGAATTTATGATATCTGTAGTATCCATTTCATCATGTTCAAGATAATGGTCATCATACTCCCTCCTACACAAAACAATACAAACAATACACACACATATATATGCACCACACTGCATGGGCAGTTCAAAGGCACCACCAGTGCCATGATTTACCCACTGACAGAACAAAGAAAATTGATGACTGAAGCAATACACACTCTTCAGCTACAAAGTACACTATAAATTACAGAGAATCTCCTTAAATCAAATAAAATTATTGTAAAGGCTCTAGTTCTCCTTTCCTGTTATTAACTCTTGGTATACCATGACCATAAATCAGAGTGCATGCATGAGTGTCAAAATAGCTTTTCTTATAATCACAATATTGTGCATATTATTGCATACCGGCCTTCATCTTGCTGCACAACTGCCCACTGCACTGGCTGCAAAGGAGGTGGCAGGGCAGACAAAGTGCTGTCAACTTTGGATTTGCATCTAAACCTCCCAGAAATGGTGTCAGCTTCAAGTATACGTTGATCTAACGTTGCCTTCAACTCTTGAAGTTCTGAGTAAATAAATTATGTACAAGAGCATGTTGGAGGAAATGATTAAAATGTCTATAATTTAACGCTGCTAGTTTTGTTTAGATCACAAAATGAGAATATGTAGTAGAAATATGGGAGAGTTTCACCACACGTGCATTACAACAGTGACGTAACTACACTGGAGCCCACTGGGCCTGTGTCCCACCTCCAAATAATCTTATAATTTATATAACTCATGTGATCCAAGTGACAAACACCCATTGCACTTTAAGGATGGCTGTTGTTAGCCATGCGCTTGTCTTAGCTGTTATTTTGCCAATAACACCATGTAACCATTAATACCCAGTACCACATGATCCCGAAGAGGGAAACTAAGCATTGCTACTGAAGAAGCTCGTAAATTAAGAAGTCAAAAAGATTACTTTTTCATGCTGAGGTGCTGATTCCTTGATAGATAAAAAAAAAATCTGTTGATCCAAGTGATAAAATCAAGTTAACATTTCTAAAGTAATGAAACATGTTTCCACTACGACTTAGTATAATTGTCAACATTGAGCTGATGAGTGTGTGCATGGGTATAAGAAAATTGGACCAAGAGATGATGCACATTCCTTTTAATGCTTGCTATGATCAAGATGAGGGACCTGCATATTATGGCACAAGAAATTAAAGTTGCTTTTGATATTGGATCAAGACTATCCAGAAGAGTATTGTTGAAGCGTAAATAAGGTATAAATGCATGGCCGTGATCATGCAATAGCCTTAGGTTGTGTCAATAAGCTGTAGAAACAGCTGTATTTACAACCGAGTTGTGGGTCCCTTAGTAGCTGTAATCAAACTTACCATCAGATGCCCAAGACAGCTGATGACGTCTTACAACTCCCTCCACTTCGTCATCACTCTCCTCTGTCATATAATCATCACAGAGCTGCAGCCAAGCAATGCGCTCTTCTTCCGTCCGTACTGCTTTAAATCATCGACAATAGAGCTAACATATATATATATATATATATATATGAATATGTGGACGATAGGATTAACATTTGTACCCTTGATCTCATCTGCTTCTTCTTTGCTTTATTCTTATTTTTTGTAACCTGCTCCTGTCATGCTGGCGATGAATCTAAATAGCACTTTCTTTTTGTTTCATGATGTCTACGGATAGCACCTAGCAATGAGAAATGAGAGGTACATCTTATATCACTAAAGAGCAATTAACATACGATTGATTTCGAATTCACTAAACTTTGGCTTCTCAGCATTCTCACTTTCACCCCTTATGTGCTCTGTAAGCTGAGCAGACAAGGTTGTTGCTACCCTGCGGTTATGGTCACTTGTAAACCTACACATGCGGATGACGTATGATCAGATCATACAGGTGTCTATTTACAGACAATAAATTTTTACTTCTCCTCTCCCTTGAACTTATGTAAGGGGTCTTGCTCACTGTGCAACAGACGAACTTTCCTCTGAAATAGATTAAGGATATCATCATACACATGGTAAAAAATACTTACCGTCAAATCTTTTGGCACCTTTTTGCTTCTTGAGTGTTTCTCAACTTCAGATTGCTTGTGTTTACTTATCTCCCTCGCCACCTCCTTAACCTCATCCTTAACATCTTGGGTTTCTTTCCTCAAAAATTGGACTTCCTTGCTCATCCTAGCAGTCATTACTAGAAGCCCGTTGTTCTGTCTTTGCAATTCGTTGTAGGCCCTGAGCAACTCTTCTTGGTCAATTTCAGGAGCACCATTGCTTCCAGTCAGATTGAAGTTCGAATTAGGACAAGGAGAAACCGCACTCAGAATACTGCGACGAGTACTTGGGGTTCGAACAGGAGGGACCAATGGCCGATTCTGGTTCAGCCTTAACCCCGAGTAAAAACTTTCTGCCATAACTGTTCGACAACGTGCAACGAAGTGTTGATGGGTGACCGCCCGCCGGGGAACCTCATGATCATTCCTTCACTACTTGCTGCCCATTAATGTTCGATTGTGGTATGTGTGACTTTCGCTCCTCCTCTATGTTTCTGATTACGTTCCGGTTTTAGATAACGCCGTGTCTCACTGCAGTGAGATTACCTAAGTAGTCATTGTGGCTCAGGTTAGAAATCTTTACGCGTGCCATGGACTCATGCTTCCTACGCCACTAGCAGATCTCTCGAGATCTCTCAACTCTCAAGATCTCACCTTGAGACTCAAGGTTTTAAGATTTTTCAAGGTCAAGTACAAAGTTTAAGTGTTTTCTCAAGGTAAAGGAATTTTTGTCACTGTCACACTACAGATAATGTAAGAAAACTGTTGAAATCACTCTCAGATTCAATCTCAGAGGATCTAATTTTCAAAGTTTTTCTGGGGGGAGGGCATGATCCCAGATCCCCCCAGGCTGGCATATACTTTGCATACTATAGTGTGCTTATGGTATACCATGTAGTATATATATATTGGTAAAACATCTTCTGAAAAGGGTTACCTACACTCCAGCCCCTTTATGACCTCTGATCTCAAAGTTGAAATTGATTCCAAGTTGAGAGGTCTGCGTGACTAGTACTGTGCATGTAGTGTGTGTTAATGCTTCAAATGCTGTTACAGTATATGTACAATAATTTAAGTATTTATGAGTACCAGCAGTTACTGCCGACTGCAAACATGGTGAATTACCTACTTACAATTGCACATTTTGTAGTGTGTGTGTGTGTGTGTTACAGTATGGAGTTGAGTACGGTAGTGGTCGGTTGCTCTACTACCAGTGATCTTATCATACACAATGTCACCTCTTGTGAATTGCCATTCTGTCTCCACAGCACATCCTACATCTTGAATGTAGTCTAGTAACATGGACACACTTGCTGGTCATTTATATTACAAGTAGTAGATCACATGATAGCTTTAATAAGAGTAGAGCTAAGTGTTAACAAGGACAGTATACTGGCCGGGGGAGGAAGATAATCAGAGTGAAGATGAGGCCTTGTGTGAGGGGACATCATTTAACTGTCATCTATCAACTAAACCTGCCTAGAAAGTCCAGTAACATGCATGCCTAGAAAGTCCAATAACCTGGCTAGTAAGACCAGTAACCTGCCAACTGTTGTTAGTGGTGTACTATAGAGCTATTTGCTATTGTTACCATATATAGCTATTGTTACAGATGGAGCGAGGGAGACGATCTGCTCCATCACATTCAATGCTGTATACCCTACAATGACAGTGACTGGATTACTCGGTCGGGGTAGTCCAGCTCATCTTAACAAGCCTCATCTCTGGAGCATGTTTTCTGTTGACAAGTATATTATTTCATCATGTGATCTTCTATAATGTCATCATCCAATAACAGGTTATTACCATCACTTAGTGAGTTGAACTGAAGACCAAATACAGGTAAACCAGCTGATCATCCTTGATTGGCTAGTTAGTACTGTTACAGTACCATGAGGAAAACTGCGGTACACACCACTGCTATAGTGGAGATGACATTTGGAGCATCACTAGTCGGTCTACCAGTTAGTGGTATACAACTACAAGTTGAGATTATGAAGAATACTCCCCACCCAATGGTGAGTTCTCAGCTCATCATAACAATCATCCTAGTACCAACCTGTATTGTATTACAGAGCATTCCAACTTCCAGAGTTGAATCATCATACTGGGCTGGTATCGGTTAACTTGGAGAAGGATGAGGTGAGATAACCAGTTACCATGGTCCTAACTGTGTACACTGGATTGACGAGAATCAGCAGTGGTTATTGGCCAAACATGTAACTCCGCCACATATCAACAGCCAGCACAGTACTGTATCAGTTGTGGTCCCTATCCATTGTAGCATGTTTTTGTTTAGTTATTCTTTCATGGACTGACAACCCCAACTGATCTACCTTATGTCATGCTTATACCATCATCATTTCTCTGTTGTACCTGTTGGCTGCCACGCCTTCCCTCAATAGGTAAGTCATGTGACATCACATGAAGTCACACAACAGGTATATGAATTTTACAACAGGAGGACAAAATGGTGACCAACACTGCACCACTCAACCAACTCCAAGTCAGTATATTAGTTTTATTAGTTTACTATATACTATACTATAGTAGTCCACTATTGTATTGTATTCTCACAGGGATAAGTGTGATCAATCTTTACAGCTGATGTCCCAGCCAGAAGTAGTACTGGTATACAGATTGTGTTCTCCCCACAATAGGTTAAGGCCTATATTGTGAGTAGTGACGCTGACCAGAGGGAGGTGTCACCAGTCCTCTGCTACAGGTAGAGCTACTAGTACAGTTCAGTCAACATACAAATGGATCCAGTCTATTGACTATCAACCAAGTGAGTTTGTGTGTGTGTGTGTGTGTGTGTGTGTGTGTGTGTATGTGTGTGTGTGTGTGTGTTGTGTGTGTGTGTGTGTGTGTGAGAGAGAGAGAGAGGTGGCAGCATAACCAGGTGGTTAGGGCATCAGCCCAGTAAACAAAAGGTTCCAGGATCAATTCCCAGCTAGGCCAGTATGGTGTTGTTTCCTTGAGCAAGAAACTTTACTCCTACTGTAGGTTACTAGTCCTGTCCCAGGAGGATTTGTTTGCACTAGACTCAAGTTCCTGAGTGGTATGCAGGCATCCCATTTGCTGGGCAGCAATAGCTGTGTTTCGTATGGCTGCTGTAGTGTAGTGCTTTGTGTGCGTGTGTGAAATTACTAAATAAAGTGTATTGCTAATTTAGGTATCCCAGTGATTGTATACATTTTCCTCCTTTCTGTAGCTCTGATTGGAACTGATCATGACAGACAAGTGACATGCCTGCACATTTTTTATAATTACAATATCAGCATATAATTGGGAGCTGTGTGGAACTGTAATTACAGAGCAGTGTGTCAAGAATTTAAATATGGATTTTGCCATATTTTAGCAGATCTGTAAGAAGTGTTCTTCAGATAAATTGGTTCATGTAAACATTGTAGCAGACTTCTGACAAAAAGGCAGCATCCCACAATTCATTTCTTATTGAAGGAAGTTTAAAGCCACCGAAAGAACAGCTGAAGGCATGCAAGCTCAATAGTCATGGTCTTCACACACACACACACACACACACACACACACACACACACACACACACACACACACACACACACAGGTAGCTAGAAGACAAGGAGAAGGGCTGCCAACCATAGCGAAGGCAAAGGAATTATGAAAGGCTCCCTTATAAAGTAGGATGAAGTGGCCCCTACTTGCTAGACATTGGGTGACCTGCAGCTTGAATCCTGGGATTGGAGGGATTTTTTTCTATCTTTGACCCTTTTCTGTATCACATTATTGCCCCAAGCCATGTAGTTCTGAAGTTTGTTTGGTCCGTATGTGTTAGATAATCCTAAGGCTGCAACACATGTTGCTGTCAGACCTTCAGTGCTGGTCACTGTAAAGTTGTAATACAAAGTGTAGCCATGATATTGAACTGAAATTAAAGAGCTGAGGAAGGGTAGTAAGACAGCTAATTGAGCCTTTCTCACTGGATAGTAGTATACAAAGAACATGTAACTTGCATTGGGTGAAAGAATAGTTAATATATGATTTGATATTATGTTTGTTGAGTTCAGCTAGAAGCCAACATGCTTTAGCTGTAGTCTTAGCAACCAGTACGTGTGTAAAGGTCAGCTAGCAGCCAATGTATTTGTGGCTGCAGTCTTAGCAACCAGTATGTGTGTAGAAGTCAGCTAGCAGCCAACATGTTTGTAGCTGTAGTCTTAGCAACCAGCTGGTATGTGAATAGAGTTCCACTAGCTGCAACATGTTTGTAGCTGTAGTCTTAGCAACCAGTATGTGTGTAGAGGTCAGCTAGCAGCCAATGTATTTGTAGCTGTAGTCTTAGCAACCAGCTGGTATGTGAGTAGAGTTCCGCTAGCAGCAACATGTTTGTAGCTGTAGTCTTAGTAACCAGTATGTGCACAGAGATCAGCTAGCAGCCAACATGTTTGTAGCTGTAGTCTTAGCAATCAGCTGGTATGTGAGTAGAGTTCCGCTAGCAGCAACATGTTTGTAGCTGTAGTCTTAGCAACCAGCTGGTATGTGAGTAGAGTTAACATTCCGCTATTAGCCAACATGCATGTTTGTAGTTGTGGTCTTAGTAACCAGTATGTGTGTAAAAATCGGCTAGCAGCCAACATGTTTGTAGTTGTAGTCTTAGTAACCAGTACGTGTGTAGAGTTCAGCTAGCAGTCAACATGTTTGTAGCTGTGCATCTATCAACAATCATGTTAAACCTATACCACATGTTTGCTGGCAACCTGCATAATATGCAAGTTGGTCTGCATTTGTCTAATTTATTAATCTGTCCTGGATTGGATATTCTTATGCAGTTGAATGCACTCATGCTTGAAAGCGTTGATATTTGTACAAAACAGTAGCATGTCCTGTTCACGTGACAATACAGCAGTGCAGGATATTTTATACGTCAGATATTGTCACAAACTGTTGTAACTTATAAACTGGCATCTGTATTTCAATTCACCAATTGCAAACACAGCAGAATTGCATGTAGTGGCACTGTCATGAGTAGTGGTGAAAGCGAACAATAACCTCCAACTATTGGTATCCATCATCCCATCTCTGGGTGGCTATCACATACTACTGTATTGTCCTGGTTTGTATGGTAAATAGATCATCATAGCTCATTATTTCACCACATACGATAATGTATGCTAGAATATTGTATTTACAACTGGCCTTGTCTTATACTTATATAGGACTTAAGATGCATGCACCCAGCTATAATTATATAGAACAATGCTGTATTCATGATTGTCGTATTCCATATTCATAATAATACATGTCAAACTTGACATTATTTTCTGTGATTTCTTTACAAACCTCAGCAACGTAAAGAATTTTATGACGCTACTTGAAACGCTACAGGAATTATATAGAAAGGTCACAACTTGACTGTAAGTGATTGTGAACTATATAGGCTACTAGCTTTTCCACAGAATTCAACATTCTCCTTGAGAGTATCAATTTCTTACCTAAAGAATTACAACACATGGCTTATAAAACAGAAAATTGTGTACAAGTCATGCAGTGTCTGTGCTTATAGACTTTTAAAGGTCAACATAACATGTGCACTAGTGCATGTAAAGATTTTACATTGCTGGGATGCTAAGGAGGTCTGGAGCAGATTAGTGAAATTGACAAAATTTATCAACGTGTAGAAAACTGCTGCAAGGTGATGTTGCTCTGGGGACAGAGTAACATAAAGATGCTAGTACCCACACATACATGCACACATGTACACATTCAGGCACACAAGTCCATTTCTATGATGCAGTGGATGGGTTCATAAGGAGCACTCATTTCTGGGAGTATTTTATCTACTACTCCTCTTTCCTACTGCACAATTTTATTTATCTCCTTTCCAAAATAAAGTCATCATGAATGCCTCGCTCTAGCCATGTTTGGGACCTTTGTGTGTTTACTACAATGAGAAGTGACAGTTAACACTGCATTTACATTAGCAAGATAGCACTGTTCAGTTCGACTTAGTGTGGCTGCTGCTCACACTGCACAGTCTTACTCGCTTAGTCACCTGGTTTGTACACTGTAATTATTAGTAGTGAATTTCACTAATTTCTGCCACAATAATCACTATTTTTTGTGTAGTGACGTTCACTACATGGTAGTGACATTCACTACAAAATTAGTAGTGAACGTCACTACACAAAAATAGTGAGTATTGTGGCAGACATTAGTAGTGACGTTCACTACATTTAGTAGTGACCCTCACTAGTTAGTTTTTATTGTGTATAAACACACAATTAAATAATTATCGCTGAACTTGCTAAAATTTTAGCAGCTGTTGTTTTCCAAGCTCAATTACTGCTTTTCTATTTGAAATCTTTAATCCCCACAAGAGCAACGAATGGAGAAGGACTACAGAAATGGTAACACGTATCAAAGTAATGCAATTGCCACGATAGGAAACAATGCTGTAGCTGTTTCATGGCTTTCTTTCTTGCCAAACAGTGTTTATGCGTTTCTTATTCACACTACAGCATGTTGAGTTCTAAAAATTTAATTTAATGCACTTGATGAATAACTACCATAGTGTACCGTCCTGGCCAGGTGAAACAAACAATCACGTGGGTTTGATCATTCAGTTGAGCACGGTATGGCCACCACAGTAAACTGTTGACATTGTAAAGTTGAAATTGCTGGTTGGGATAATTTGTCACTGAAGGCATGAATATGTAGTGAACATAAGGCAGAGTGCTATTGCCGCTATTTTGCAACATTTAAGGCAGATGTCACTTCTGCACCATGTACAGCCATAGAAGTGTACGAAAGGAAAAATTAACTTCGACACATTACCAATTTAATGAGCAAGTAGCAGTGTTTAGATAGATGTACACACTATGCCAAAATGTTTCTGTATGTATCTAGCTACTGTCTAATGTCACATTTTTTTGTGTGCGGATGTTTGATTGGGTTCAAGGCTCTACTGAATATGGAGTCTCACTCCTAGAAATACTGCCAACTTGAGAGCTCTGCACCTATCAATAATAGTATTATGTCCTATCCCATCCCTCCCGGGCAATGTGGGGACTGAGGCCGGGGAATTTGAATGTTTAAATATCCGACATGTCAGGCGTCAGTTAGTCTAATACCCACCCCACTCTGCGCTTATAAAAGTGTTGCCCCACCTACCACCAAGCGGGCAAATGAGGCGAAATTCCAGCCCCAGGTGTGGGGGTTTAGACGAGAAGATCAAGATATTTTATAAGTAGGAGATTAGACCAAGTGGATTAGATCTATAATTTTGCCCCAAGGTTGGGGAATTAGACTCAGCTTTTGCATCAAATCCACGTCAAATGCCTCACATTTTATCTATTCTTTTCTTATTTATTACCCGGTGGGGCCGGGAAGGGGGGCTGGGTGCACAATCCCCCTGAGACCTAATAATAAACTCGACTTACTTACTCTAGCATCACATAGCACGCAGCGTCGATCTCCTTCGGACGGTCTCGTCCATGTGTGGCCTTGACCTCGGCCCACCCTCAGCCACTCATCTCGAGCTCATCTTTTCTTGCTACGCCCGAATGGACATAAATCACGTGGTCATTCACGTGAGTTGCCACGAGGCACCCTGAGACACCGAGGAAAATTTTTGAGGAGGAAGGCATTAGGCTACGGAGCTGCATCTTCGTTATACTTGATGTACCTATGAGGTAAATGTTCATATCTTAGTGTTATTATCAATACCAGTATTGTACAGTTACTAATTACAACGCGGGGGGACTTCTATGCTGATATGCACCGCGAAGTTACCACAGAGGGACAGAACGAATTCTTGAACAACTGGAAGAGGAATAGAAAGGTGTGTATGCATTCCTGGGTGCTTGATATTTTGCTAATTGCATTTTTTCAGAGATGTGAGCTGTGCATCATGTATATATCATACATGGCACTTTTGTATGTCAGAGCATAGTGAGTGTGTGTATACCTACATTTATATTTTGTGTTTATTAAGCCTTAAGCATGCACATGTTGCGTACAAATGCAGTACAGAATAAGGTGTTCTGTAGGCTAGCTATCAACCTCTGCCAGTACTTGTCTGTACATGTGTAGCGTGTTTATTTCTGTGTAACTTTTGTATACTGTGAGTGTGTGTGAGAGAGACTGCACAGCCAGGTGGATAGAGCATCAGCTAGTAACTGTTCTTGTCTCACTTAGCGGTGTTGGGGTTGTTGTGGAACTTGGGTTCGGTGACCTCTGTATCAGACTTGGACATTCCTCCTGCAAGTTAATAGTCCAGCTCCAAGAGAATTTACCTGTGAATGCAAGACTTGCAAGTGCTTTAGTGGTATATAGGCAGGTTCACTGGACAGCAATAGTTGTGTTTTGATTTGCATACTACAGTAGGCTTTACTTTGTGTGTGTGTTTGGTGTAGTGTAATGTAGTGTTACTTTATTTAGAAGTGATTACCAATGTCTTCAATCACTTTAGAATGTGCCAACTTGTAGATGTGAGAATGTGGGCTAGTAGTACTCTACAACTGGAGTGAGGATGTCAAATGGAGTGAGGACGTTGGCCAGCAAAACTTAGATTGTTTGTAAATAATGTAAGTAGTGTTACTTATTTTGAAGTGAGTACCAATGTCTTCAATCACTTTAGAATGTGCCAACTTGTAGATGTGAGAATATTGGCCATGAATACTCTTCAACCAGAGTGAGGACATTGACAAGCAAATCTTAGATTGTTTGTTAACAATGTAAGTAGTGTTACTTATTTAGAAGTGAGTACCAATGTCTTCAATCACTTTAGAATGTGCCAACTTGTAGATATGAGAATGTGGGCTAGTATAGTACTCTACGACTGGAGTGAGGATGTCAAATGGAGTGAGGACGTTGGCCAGCAAAACTTAGATTGTTTGTAAACAATGTAAGTAGTGTTACTTATTTAGAAGTGATTACCAATGTCTTCAATCACTTTAGAATGTGCCAACTTGTAGATGTGAGAATGTGGGCTAGTATAATACTCTACGACTGGAGTGAGGATGTCAAATGGAGTGAGGACGTTGGCCAGCAAAACTTAGATTGTTTGTAAACAATGTAAGTAGTGTTACTTATTTAGAAGTGATTACCAATGTCTTCAATCACTTTAGAATGTGCCAACTTGTAGATGTGAGAATATTGGCCATGAATACTCTTCAACCAGAGTGAGGACATTGACAAGCAAATCTTAGATTGTTTGTAAACAATGTAAGTAGTGTTACTTATTTAGAAGTGATTACCAATGTCTTCAATCACTTTAGAATGTGCCAACTTGTAGATGTGAGAATATTGGCCATGAATACTCTTCAACCAGAGTGAGGACATTGACAAGCAAATCTTAGATTGTTTGTTAACAATGTAAGTAGTGTTACTTATTTAGAAGTGAGTACCAATGTCTTCAATCACTTTAGAATGTGCCAACTTGTAGATGTGAGAATGTGGGCTAGTAGTACTCTACGACTGGAGTGAGGACGTTGGCCAGCAAAACTTAGATTGTTTGTAAATAATGTAAGTAGTGTTACTTATTTAGAAGTGATTACCAATGTCTTCAATCACTTTAGAATGTGCCAACTTGAAGATGTGAGAATGTGGGCTAGTAGTACTCTACGACTGGAGTGAGGATGTCAAATGGAGTGAGGACGTTGGCCAGCAAAACTTAGATTGTTAACAATGTAAGTAGTGTTACTTATTTAGAAGTGATTACCAATGTCTTCAATCACTTTAGAATGTGCCAACTTGTAGATGTGAGAATATTGGCCATGAATACTCTTCAACCAGAGTGAGGACATTGACAAGCAAAACTTAGATTGTTTGTAAACAATGTAAGTAGTGTTACTTATTTAGAAGTGATTACCAATGTCTACAACCACTTTAGAATGTGCCAACTTGTAGATGTGAGAATGTGGGCTAGGAATACTCTACGACTGGAGTGAAGATGCCAAGTGGAGTGAGGACGTTGGCCAGCAAAACTTAGATTGTTTGTAAACAATGTAAGTAGTATTACTTATTTAGAAGTGATTACTAATGTCTACAATCACTTTAGAATGGGCCAACTTGTAGACGTGAGGACGTGGGCCAGGACTACTCTTAACAACTGGAGTGAGGCCGTCAACTGAAGTGATGCTCAAGGTTGGCCAGCAAAACTTAGATCGAGTTTAAAGAATTCTGTTGCAATGTAAGTAGCGTTACTTATTTAGAAGTGATTACCTACATTTTAATCATTTTAGAATGTGCCAACAACTTTACAATATGAAAGAACTTCTTCAACTAACGGATGTAGCAGGGTGAATGGACTTACAGCCAGCAGAGAGTACACAACTGATGAGAACAATAATTTTATGCGTGAAAATAATTATTTTTATAAAAACCGTATAATTTAATACGCAAATATTAAAGCTGGTATGCAATGATTAGTTAAATGCGGATCGCGCTGAGAAGCAACACGGGTTACGTCCTCGGTTATGGCTACGATCGTTCCAAGGAACTGTTGCTTGTTCGGAAATAGACCATTTAATCGCCGCATCATCAATGTCATAATCGGTGAGTATGAATTTATTGTGTCTCATCTCGGTTATAATCGGATATATTTTCGGATAAGCAATTGTGGGTCTTTCTGGTTTAGGGTTTTACCGAACACAACGAAAACTCGCTATTAATCTAACAATTTATCAGTACCGACTTTGGTCGTACGTTTCCTGTGAATTTTATTTCATGATTTTCATCTTGCAGTGTATCCAAGACACCATCTGACCATTTTTTGACATATTAGCTAATCTCATACTTAAAAATGTAACTCAGCGGACTGATCAGATAGCGGTTGTGTGTGACACATAGTAGAAATACTCGGCTTTTGTCTTGGATATCATTGTGGTCTGCCCTTGGTAACTCCAGCCATGTCTTAATCCATCACCCTGATCCATCCTCATTTAAACAACTGGTATCACATGAGGAGGACACAAATTGTGTACAGATACATAAATTAATATCCTAGACTTAATTACGTATGAATTCTGAGGGACTGCTATATATGTATATAATTATATTAGAGTGCATTTGGCTGTTGTCTTGATTATACCCAATAAAGCTTAAGCATCTGATTATAATTGCATTTATGTGCCAACACACACACACACACACACACACACACACACACACACACACACACACACACACACACACACACAAACACACACACACACTGTACTGGTCATGAACTGCCTTATTGGTAGGTTGTCCCGTTGGTGATTGTACTTGGTTGTATTTGCCCCGGGCCTAGTAAATAAATAAAATAAATAAATTAAAAAACACCTAATCCCTACTCTTCAGTCTATAGCATTAGGGATTAGATGTCCACTAGTATATCTGCAGGTATAGGCAACCTCCCTTGTTTCACAACTTTCAGCTGTTCCTTTGTTTCCCTGCTTTTTTTTGTTTTTTAATCCCTAATCCAGCTTAAAATTCCTAATTTTTCCTTCTACTTGTTGTATAATAGTGAAGTGCTATATTAAACTGACAAGATGAATATTGTTCAGCTGAGCTCACTTTTGTAAACTCTAGAAAGTTCAATGTCAGTACTTCATGCATATACTGCACTTTAAGGTTGTTAAGGTATAACCAAGCCCTAAAGTGCCTTCAGTTAGCTAGTTCAGTGTGACCCTAAATGCTTCCAACAGATTGCTACAAAATTTTAATTTTTTTTAATTCAATGGAATTGACTAACGGTCTGATGCCTTCAGACAAGCATAACTCATTAACTGCTAAAGCTACGGGCCGGATTTTTTCACTGTTCAATGTCACTTTGTCCTGAGATGTGCTTTTTAGCATACCGCAGTATGTGCAATGAAGCATTCAAAGGCATCACCTTTGTCCTCCTTTGTGTCCCATTTCTTTTTGCTGACAGCTAAAGGTGTCAATTCGTGGTAGCGCGATGGCTTCCCTATATGGGAATTGTCATATTTTCCATGGTGCCTGGATTGATTGCGGAGGTATTTCTCCTACTGTTCTTAAATATCTTTTAGCGTTGTAAAACGGGCTTAACATTGCTTAAAGCAAAGCATAATGGTCACTGTCACTTTCGAGTTAATAATTGATAGCTGGGGCACTTGAATCATCCATATTGTCATGGTGACTGGATTGATTGCAGAGGTGCTTCTCCTACCTGTTCTTCATCTGTAGCACTGTGTAATGGGCTGAACATAGCTGAAAACAAAGCATAATAGCCACATCACTTTCAAGTCAGTCTGGTGCCATCCTTTCTTTTGATGCAGTATGCGTGGGTTCATCAGTCATAATAATGTTACAAAATACTGTATTTGACCGGTTAATAGCCGCGGCTCACATAATAGTTGCCCCCCGGATAGTAGCCGCTTGAATTACTGTCATAAGAGCCACCCTCGGATAAGAGCTGCGGCTTGCATCTGAATATGCTGGTTCAAGTGCTGATGACACACGTTTGAAGGAGAAACTAAGCAAAGAAGTTATTTTAAGCCTGGAAATAGCATTTCTGAGAGGAGCCAAGTGGATTAACAGTATTAAAGGATGATTATACAAGGTCAGCCGTTTGAAAATCCGTATAAACACTGCAGGTTACTGCCACACAAGCTCATAGTAGCCGCCCTCAGATAGTAGCCACCTTTGCATAGTACCTGCAACATTTTAAAGTTATAGTATCCGTGGCTATTAACCGGTAAAATACAGTAAATATAAGGAAAAATTAAGGATTCAAGTTTGATTATAGAAAAAGTAGGGAAGCAAGGAGGTCACCTACACCTGCAGGAGTTAATCCCTAATTCTATCTACCTACCATGACTCAATTAGGGATTAAATGTCCCCTAGTATATCTGCAGGTGTAGGCAACCTCCCTTGTTTCCCTATTTTTTTCTATGATCCCTAATCAAACTTAAAATTCTTAATTTTCATCATTAAATAATTGTTTCTGGTACTTAATCACACATGTAGACAAACATAAAGCTCTATCATGAGGTGCAGTTATACAAGAGAAGAGTTCGTCAACTGTGCTAGACTCTAATTTTCGCATGGTATATATGACCAATAGCAACGCTGCGCTTATCAACAAAATGGTCTTCTGCAGTATGGAACTTGTGCTCCACATGAAGGAAATTGGATTCCAAATATTAGTACACATCACATGGTGACTACAAATCACACCACCCCAAGAGAGTAAATTGACAGAGTTTTTTATTAAATGTGTGTGCTTAACAAGTATATGTTAATAATTTATAATTTTCTTGGAAGTTTTATTAAGGGAATATACCTAACAACCAGACTCTATGGTAATAGTGTGACTGCTCTATCAATCTTTAATGGAGTTGAATTGTGCAAAGTGTAGATCTTCTTACCATTGTTAGTGTTTAAGTGTACACATGTAGTTAACAAGGTTTATGCTTCACCAGTGTCAGACCTGCATTCACCCAGTGACATTTAAGGAGTTGAGTACCTTTTGTTTATTACTGAAGATATTGATCTGTGTATGGTTCTGTTTATCTGTGTAGTCATTCTATTGGTTGTGTTTATTCTCCTCCAGATGAACAAGTGAAGAACTGGTTTATGATGTAATCCTACACGTCTACACTTCATGTTGGTGACACCATCTTGATTGTGGCCGCAGAAATATGACCAACTAGCATATGTTTGGCTACCGATGTTGACATGTCCACCATATACAGGTATGTACATGTTCTATGAGTCAGGTATATATATTAGTGTATGAATAGGACTGGAGACCACTTAGTTATCTAAACTGTTATCATGAAGCAGCAAAATTTCTACCAGCAAAAATTTCCATTTATACTGTAGTTGTTTCAAACTGACTAACTTGCACAGAAGTATTGTACAGGTGAATAATTCAGTACTGTAGTACTGTGTATTAAGGATCATGGAGGTTTACATATTCTCACATAAAAGAAACCATTCTCACAGTACCTTTACCATGCCTTGGCAGTATTGATGAGTTACTGTATAACCAAGCCCAAAAGTGTCTTCAGTGTGACCCAAAATGCTCCCAACAAGTTGCTACAAAGTTTTATTATTTTTAATGTAGAGGAATTTTCTGCTGATTGACTAACTTACTATTGCCTTCAGACAAATGTAACTTGCTAACAGCTAAGGCCGTGAACTAGATTTGTTTACTGTTAGACATCACTTCAGCTTGACTGGTGAAGTTTAACATATCACAGTATGTACAATGTGTACTAACTTTTGTCCTCCTTTGTGTATAGTAAAGAAACTGCACAGTACATCCATACAGTATGTGAAACCTTGTGTATTATGTGGTATTATTTATAATTTGTACACATCAGATGTGTTTGGTTTTGTCAAGATTTCTGTTGCTAGAAATGTGTATATGTGGCAGTGTGCGGTAGTGTATGTACGTGTATATGAGATGTGGTAGGTCACTAACAATGCTTTGTACCCTAGCAGATTGGTAGAGTATAAGCCTAACAGTTTGGTGTATAACGTAACAACTGACATTTTATACAGTGTGACGGACCTTCACTGCAGGCCCTACCATTATTATCATATAGTAATTGTGTACCGTATAGCGGGGAAATTTTTGGAAAGGTTAAATTTTCAAAAAAGAGTGCTTGATTGAAAATTTGAAAAAATGTTTTCGAAACAATGCCTCTTTACTGCACCACACCATAGATGATATTTTCGAAAACAAATAGTTATTTTCGAATTTTTCGAACATTTCCCGATATATGGTATTGCATAGAGTAAGTGAATGAAGTGTTATATTAAACTAATAGGATGAGTGTTCTCATTTTTCTCAATACTGGATAGCAAGAATCTCGACGTCAATCCTTCATGTATTCATTGAACTGGTAGTTCATTTCCACCCATACACCACTTTTTCATGTTATTACATGTTTTGCTTAACTCATCTTCTCAGAAAACACTGCTAATACAGTGCCAGAAATAAGAATTAATCATTGACTGGTCAAATGTTCTAGCAAGATTATATTTGGTAGGCCATTTCCAGATTTGATTGGCCATCTTGTCTCCTGGGAACAGCAAGTGGTATGTAGCTGATGTGCTTCTGAGGACAGCATCACAGGATATTATACTATTGGACACCACAAGCAATCCTTCACAGATCACCAGCATATGGAACACCTAGAAACACTTCTAACTCCACCACGTACATTTTAGGAGCCCATTTTCATATGGGCTCTTATTAAATTTGTTAATCAAAATGTGTGCATTAACTAATTTGCATGTATTCTATGACTAGCTACCTTACAGCATGATGACTAAGATAAAGTACGAGAGCTACGAATATATATCAGGTTAAACACCACGGCTTTGGTAGTAACCACACCTCATCTATAGAAGAAACGTGCTCCAGTAAATGTAGTAACCACCACAGTGATTCGGCTACAGCAACAACCGTTACCATCCTTTACGTTATCCATGTCGAGCCAGCTTGCCCTTGGCCATGAGATTATGATATGATTTATCATCTGATATTGCTGGTTTCCATTGTTTTACTTTAAGATTGATCGCTCTCTGCTCAGTATATCCCTGATGTCAGTGACGTGGAAAGGGGCATCACTCCTGGCCAATGTGGCTCAACTGGATCCCACCAAAAACTAGACACAAGTCACTTTACTCAGTAGACTCGAATATCCTCAAATGTACATAGTCTAAATGCTTCCAATCTTCCAAAGTCTTCGCAAAACAATGAAGTTTAAATCTACTAATACAATGTGTGCACCAAAATATTGAGACCTCAACAAGTCTCCTGTCATCTGTGGTCACGTGGTAACATCAGATGGGCACTCCATCATCACTGGGACGTTGAGCAGCTGTGAGGTACGATATCAGCTTGATGTGACATCTGTTATAAGTTGCTTGATTTTTAATTTGTGAGCTTCTACCAACTGTCTTGCTGCTTGTCGGACATTTGACTGACCAAACCTCCAAATAGTCAGTCAAAACGTAATTTTTCTTGGAAGTGACCAATGGCCAACAGTTATTTCTGGCACTGTAATATATAGTAGTACACAAGTAGTACACATGTAGTTAACAAGCTTTATGCTTCAGGAAGTACATTTAAGAGTTGTGTACCTTTGTTTATTACTGTAGTTTTTATCTGTGTGTGGTTCTGTTTCTCTGTGTAGTCATTCTATTGGTTGTGTTTATTCTCCTCCAGATGAACAAGTGAAGAACTGGTTAATGATGTAATTCTACACATCTACACTTCATGTTGGCGACATCAACTTGAATATGGCTGCAGAAATGTGACCAATGAGTACATGTTCAGCTACCGATGTTGAGATATTACCATATATGACCATCAGATATTTTACTCTTCAATACAAGTGTACAGGGTAGCATTATAACTTTTTAGATATGGATTGTGGTCACCACATGTGGTCTCCACAAAGCACCAACAAAATACCTTAATGTGTACAATCTATAAGGCAAAGCTATTCTCTAGATTAGTTAGTTATTACTAGCCTATTATATGCAAACTAGCATTGGTGTGGTTATAATAGAATACTTTGGAGTTGATTATAATAAAATTAATACCTAGAATTAACTAAACTCAACCCATAAATGTAGAATGGTCTTTTGGTGATTCTTTTTTGGTTGTTGTGACCATAGGCGTATATTTTTAGATAGGAAGCTGGCTGTAGTTTAGTGTTGAAGAGCAAAAAAAGTCAAAACCTAATAAGAATGGCTGCCCTCTACTAAATAATAATTTGTATCACTGATAAAGTACATAAAATCCTTATTCACAACTTCATAGTTTGCCACACTGCTTCTCTGAATACTGCGACTGCTTTATTAGAGTAAGTGACTGCTCTATTAGAGTAGCTATCTCAATCTATTTTGAATTTAAAACTATAAAATCACAAGGGGGCTCCAGCTCCGCTTGCCCCCCGCGTTGCTACGTCTATGGTTGTGACTCAATGTGGTCCACAATCTGATCATCCATTTTTAGTAACAAAAAAAAGAATCGCCTAACCATTCAAAAAAATTCTAATAAGTGCCAACTGTTGTTTGTAATGAAGCAGTACCGAGGGTAATCTGCTATGGATGGATTTGTACTAATTTTCATGGTAAGTTGGACTAAACGTATAAATTGTTGTAACATTAAGTTTCAAGTATCAAAAAGTCCACTACTAGCTTCTCACTTCAATTACTAATATTTGGTGAGGCAGCTGCCTCACCTGCCTACATGGTAGGTACGCCCCTGCCATCTATGCTACATAACAGGTATTAGCCCATTGAGATTCATTTTAAGACTGTGATTATGTTTGTATAATTATAAGAAACAATTCACTGTAACCTGAAATGCCTGTGTTGTGGGGTGGCACCCAAATGAAGAGAGTGTGATACTACAGAGCCTGAGGGTTTCTAAGTTCCATAGAACCCTGTGTTTTGAAGTATGACTTATTTAGACCACAACCATCCTATATGGTGATAATCTCAAGTAGCATTCTTTGTTATTCCATTGAGACCCATAGGCTGTGGTCTCACAAATGTCATGTGAAGTTCTTTACCTATTGCTATAGTTTTACTGTTGGGATGATCACTGCTGCTTGTGTGACAACGTCAGGGTCAGTGAATTGTTAGGTTGAAAATTTAGTATCTTTAGTTGATAGTTTGTCTATTCCTTTTATTGTGGATAGTATACCATAACTGTATGGAATTTATCGTGCAGTATGGTATCCACTATAGTTGAATCATACAACCAAAAATCAGTATTGCAATACCATTGTGGTACCTTAGCAGTATTAGTTACTCTATAGGTAGAATTAAAAAGTATCTTCAAATTGCAGTTGCTATTGAATTGTATTTTTTTATTTTGTGGAAATTTCTACTCAATTAAGTAATGCCTTTAGGCATTGTAACTCAATAACAGATGAGATTATTATGTTATTTCACTGTTAAAAAGTTATTTTATATAGCCCGATGGGTACATTTTGGCATACCACAGTACATATAATGCACACACCATGGACTTACCTTTAAGTTGTATCTTATTTCTTTTCTTGCCAGAGCAAAATGTTGACTTGTAGTAGTGTATCTATGGCTTTGTGTTAAATTAAACTGTAGTTTTTTAACCACATCTCCACCAGTTGAAGTAAGCAGATTGTTAACTTCTTCATGTTTAGGACTGTGTATTGGGTAGAACATAATAGCATGTACATACCTTACAGTAGGTTCCTGGTAACATACATGTCACATGGTTAACATTTACAGTAGGGTAAGGAAAGCTGTCCCGGGTAGTCTATTAGAGCAACCCATGGCCAGTTAGTAAAACCTTGACAGTGGAGGAGGATTACTTCAAATGTAGTCACAAGCAATAAAATTGTGTAGATGTACATATGTGTATACAGTATTTGTATACAAATAATCATATGTGTGCAATATTAGGAAGGGGAATGCAAAAAACATGTACGTCATGTGGGCAGAAATACCACATCAGCCATGGCAAGTGTAGTAAATGTAAAACGAAGTTTATTTCAAAAAAGAAGCAACCCGTGTCACCATCAAAACTACAACCATAGATAATAGAGTAAAGGGATAGGAAACGCAATAACGTGACGTCACAAAATATGTACATTTCTATTGGAATTCCGTGTAGTACGTCACGAACATACTCGTTACGCTTGCTGCGCTTGTATCAAAGAGAAACAAATTGTTGTAACGACAGAATTTTGTAACCAACGACTGTGAAACTTTGCTACAGTGAACTCAAGTAAGTAATCGAGGGAAATAGGATGGTACCAACCCTCAAGGAAGTTATACGCAAAATTAAAGGAGATTGAAAGTGAAAAAAAATGGCCCAAAAATTACTTTAAACCACTTTACTTTCTTCGTAAATATATTCTATCCTTTTAACTGTGATAAACCTATTCCTTACCATTTAACAGAGGGAACCAGAGGAAATATCGGAGCAAAACAGGAACTGTTGCTTGAAGAAACGACTAAGTATCTTCCATTTTTAACCAAAAGTTTAAACCACCTTGCAGTACAACGCAACGGTAAAAGACTGTGTTGGTGACATGCCTAGTTTACCACAAGATTCGAAAGTGGAACCGGCTATAAAAGAAGCGGTATGGATGAGGCATGAAGGTACGATGAGCGAAAGTGTGACAGCATGTAACAATCACGGTTAATGCGATACGCTTTGTTACAAAATCTACGGTCTGAATTCTCTCGCCAAAATCTCTCACATAGGCCTAAATACTTACTGTAGTCTGTTGGATTACTATTTACGCTGCTTAGAACACTAATTCTCACAAAACTGTCTTGTCCTTTCAAGTCACGCGTAACGGAAATCAAACCGGAAATCGCATGCGTTTCCTATCCCTTTACTCTATTATCTATGCTACAACGGAAGCACATGGGTCCAATATGGAAAGGACTAATGTTGAAGGTTTGCAAGTGTTTCCAATTTCTACATTAGTTCTTATTACATATCTGTCTGTCATGTCAAAATTGGCTCCTTAAAGGTGTTGGGACTGTTAAGCAAGCTCTGACATTAAAATTGTTGTTTCATGACACATTTACTAGGATTATTTCCATGTGCATTGTGTGTAATTGTGTGTAAGACAGAGTCTTTTATACGTATTTGATAATGGTGACCAATAAATTACATGTGTACATAACCATTGTATATGTGACTAGCATTGATGTAGGTGTGGTTACGTATAGCTACCACATTTTTGTATGATTTTGGCATGAGACCAACAGCTACAAATGTATGTAAAAGGAAGTTACAATAACATATTACTATAATGGCTGCTATCAGAAGAAGTGTGGTTTTAAGCAATAAAGCAACTGTGCACTGTAGCTCTTAAGTTTAAGATTTCTAATCTACTGTGGCTATAATAAACATTGTGTGATCATTCATACATACATATGTGTCATCAAATACGATCATACACATGTATGTGCATCATTTCATGTTTCCTGTGAATGTGATGCGTTGTAAAACATTTATGTAAGGAGCATTTTATTGTCCTCAATATGAGGAGCAGTATTTGTAAGGTCAATAACTTATGTGCATGATTTCCAATATACACGTAGGCTCTTCAGCTGCACAATGGTCAATATGACATAGCAATACTGGCGTACAATCACAATCGCAAGCGGGACAATGTGACAACATTTGGGACACCTGGGACAGGGAATAATTTCTTTAATGATCATTCAGATGTTGTGGGCATGTTCTTATGATGAAAAATAGTAAGATGTGATATGTATATTTGTATGTACACTGTGGCACTGCATATTTGTATTTTCCATTCTTCTTATATAGTGGCTGGCAATGGACCGTCTACTTCTCAACAACCGTAAGTATTTATGCTAATAACGACACTACATATTTACTTCAATATTATGTAGTGTCTGGTGATGTAATCCCTCCAAGGAATGGTAAGTATTTATGCTAGTAAAGACGCTACATAATTGTTTCAATATTTTGTGGTATCTGGTGATGGACTGCCTCCAGTGAACGGTAAGTATTTACAAAGACACTAAGAATGGCTGGCTTTGAACTAGTGGTAAGTGTTTTCATATTTAAAAGGTAGTATACAACTTTAAAGGTACAAACACTGTAAACAGGAAAGCATATGTGACCACATTTTACAAAACCGATCCAAATCGCACATCAGGTAAAATCAAATTAACGCCACAAGTGGATAGCTCCATTATCGTATTATTAGCTTTGACACTCAGTACTACTCAAACTGCTTGGGTCTGGTTTTAACAGATGTCTTTTCTGGGTGGTGTGGAGAGCTCGAATGGCAGTTTCTGGACCTGGCTTGGCAAAAATCATTGGTTTACTGGTGATAATGTTGGCCAGACATTTTTTCTGTTGATTTTGCTACATATCATTCACTAAGGAGCCAGCACAGCCCTGTAATCTCATGACTGGACTCCAATCATGGTCTGCCTCCATTTTGAAGTCTATTTCGTGCCCCCACCATCCCCCACCCCTTTTGAGCACTCGTGATACTACTTTGCTCATCCAACTCCTCAGATTTTCTATATTATTTGGCAAGAAACTACAAGCAGCTACAAGTACTGGAAGTGGTCTGAAAGGTATGAAATAGATTGATGTGTTTTCTGTGTAAATTTCATACGCGTGCTTGCTATCCTTGGCGAATTATGCTGACTTGAATTCTTATAACCGTTTATCTCAAAACTTCTAATGTGCGATTTGGATCATTTTTCCAAAATCCATTCGCATATAAGGTACAAGGTAGATTTTAAATTACAGCTCAAGCACCTATATAATGCTACTAAGCAGCAGATACTCAACAGGTTAATGACATATAATTTATATATCATCTTACCACTGCCTTCCTTGCCAGGGAAAAAAAAGCAATAAAAAGTTAGCAGTTCTAATCACACAACTGCATAGTAGGGATGCCACGATAGTCGTGACATAAAGCTTCATGATATGATATGGCATAGGCTTCTTTATGTCGTGACATAAATATCTCCTAATAATGCACACTTTTCCATTCATTTTGATCAAATTTGATACAATAAATATGAGAAAAATTGACAAATAAGTATGGGCAATGTTGGTTGTCGATGTCATAATTAATATTAATGATGTTTAAGTTGATATTTTTGCATGTTTAAATCAAAATAGCTATACAGTTTCATAAGTAACAGTTTCAGTTGTGAAACGTTAATTATGTCGTGACATATGACATGTGACATAAACCTCTATGACATATGACATAAACATTTCTATGTCGTGGCATCCCTACTGCATAGTTAGTTTACTGTGTGTATATTGTGCTCGTGTACAATGTACATGTGTGAACGTGCAAAATGTACATCCTGCTATAACACTATCAGCAATGGTCTCCTAGCATCCACCTTGTTGCTATTTTACATAGCAACCCTTAGCAACCACCTCGTTGCTATGGTAAAGGGTGCTATTCCTTGTAGTAAAACTCTAAACTCTATAGCTAGTTGTCAAGTAAGTAAAATCACAATAACCAACATGGATAGATAATATGCAGCAGTATTGCAGATTATTTCTGTTAAGGCTAGTTCTGTTGGCTAATCATTTCAATGGTACATAATTTTTTTTTGTTAATTTTACTCAGTGACTGTCAATGTTGTGAGCACTACAAGAGGCTGGACAATGTCACAAGATCGAAGTATGTCATAATTGTGTACCACTTGTATGTATCATCCAATCATCATTCAGGTAAAAAGAGAAGATGTCGTTGTGGTCTGTGTGAGGGATGTAAAGCCAGTAACTGTAACATTTGTAAATATTGTAAAATACCAACACTAAAGAGGCATAAAACATGTATGTATGTTTTTAAGTTGATCAGTTGACAAAATACAATATTCATTTAATACTTCTATAATGATTTGATTCAACGAAAATATAATTTAATTGTCAGTCTTGCTATCACTACTGCTGTATGCATAATCTGATTGTTCATATTTTAACTCTTCCTGCTCACGGAGATCTTCTACAGTTCTATCGTGGAATAACATTGCTCCTTCTTTCAACATTCCACAGCTCCAGCTTTTGCTTTTCTTAGGATGGCAATTTTTCCCAGGAGAAATCTTTTCTCTACTCTTACACTGATATCAGCCAAGTGTAGTATCCTAAGTGTGATAATTATATAGATACAAGTGCATCATCATCAGTCATTTATACAAAACAAAAATTTTACGTGTTGTATAGTTAAGTATATACACATCATAGAATTTCTTAAGTAGTTTCATATAAATTAAGCATTAATATAGAGTGCTATATGATGTACGAACCTCAAGTTCTACTATCACCATCATCGTGCTATTGATCATGGTTAGTTTCAACTGTGCACAGCATACTTTCGGTCACTGCAAGAAACAACATAATTATATACATAATAGCATGGAGTACTGGTGTGTATTATTCTGTATGAGTAACTGTTTTATTAGAGTGTTTTGATCACATGTTCTCTTGTTCTTGTATATACACACTTGTCTATAACACTTTTGTGCACCCATACAACACACTATCCCAGCCTGTTCTTATTGTGTCAGACATCAGTGAACAGAACACTCATCATGACCATGTAGCCAGTAACAACTATTAGCTGTTAACATTGCTACATGTACAGGAGGATCTTCATGGATTTTGTGAAGGCAAGGCTTTTACAACATGAAGATCTGAGGGTGTGATCTCTAGTGGGTTGTTACTGTATAAACATATACTGTAAGTGGAGTCATTGTGGGATTAGCCATTTTGAAATTGTCACACAATGTTAAAATAAGTGTGGAAGACTGAACAAGTTTTTGTTCAGTGAAGAGCAGAAAGCTTGCACTGTAGTACTGGTAGTTTTGGAACATGGCATGATGGCAAATTCAAGGGGGTATTCTGATCTGTGTCCTTCGCCAAACTCGCTTTGACCCTTGACTTTTACTGAAAACGCATTAACTCTTGACTAAATTCTAGTAAAATTACATCTAAGCTGTTGCCTAAAAGTATCAATCATGCCTGGTATACACTTTACAAACTGTGTTGTTCTTTAACCAGCTGCATGCAAATTTCCACCTTTTGACTTTCACGTTATGGCTGAGTACGGAGATCAAAGAACAAGTGTCATCCCCTTGCAATCTTAAATGTGACTCACTCTTCACAAGGAGAATGAATAGTCATACTTACTTCAGTCAAACGTGAAAATGCATGTTGGAACCTGGACGCCGTGGTCTCAGAGTGTGCAGCACCTCGTCCAGCCCTAACTTCGGGTTGAAGCTAGCTCGCAGAACTGTACTCATGATGATACCATATAATGTGCTAATCATAGGTAATGTATACCATACCTCTTAATACTTCAACGAAATGTAGCCAGTTGGAGGCATATATCGCTTCGCCAGTTCGTCACGATCCTCGTCACGATCGAACAATCTTGAGTCACAACTCAAACCCACAATCACATATTCATGTATCTATGGCGACGTCTACAGCTCATCTGCAGGACTGCTGCAGGGGCAGCTGGGTCTGCGAATGATAAAGTTGCCACCGATTTCTCCTCCTCCAGGACTATATTTCTCAGTATGCGAGGCAAAGTATGTTTTAATATAGAAGTATAGTCCATCGCCTAGCTCCTCAGTGTATATAGAGGATGACACTGACAGTTTTCATCATGGAGTTTAATGAGAGAGGGTTGTATTCAAAGCAATGCCTTATTGGCTTTTACTGTTTGTAATTTATAAGAATACGCTTCCTTCTGTGATTGATGATGATGTATTGTTCCAATATGTTCATGACACCAGAAATAAGTTCTGCGTTGTGTGCCGTTCATTGTACAGCCCTTTGGGTGATGCTGCCATAAGAGAATCTTGTGTGTTAAGCATAGTCTTTCTTATGGAGTAGTGATTATCTAGCCTGGGAAAAAATATGGGATGGTTGAGATGTAAATTAAACTTTTCTCATTTAACAGATCTATAGATACATGTATTTGTGGTGCCCAGTCCAGTTTGTATTGTCCAGTTGCTGAGGCACCTCTTGAGGTGCCAATAGACAAATTCCATAATAAGGCTTTATAGCATATAGAAATAACCGTTGTTACTAGCAACCTGAATTTCCCATTATTTTTAGGTGATAACATCTAAAGTAACGTCTCCAAATTTTGAAAGGATAGCATATATATGTCATAAGATATGACATTTTTGAAAATTGCAGTTTTTCCATACATATCTATGTGAGAGGGTTACAGTTGCCCCTTCTGGGCAGTTACAAAAATGAGGTATTTCAAACCAAAAATTCACAAGTACATATATCTCATAATTTGTAGGTGGAATGTCAACAATAATCTCTCCAAGTTATAAATGGATAGTGTATATAGGTCATAAGATATGACATTCTTTGAATCCCATGATTTGTGTGATTACCGAGAAGGGGCAACTGTTGCCCCTCTCATTGACAATGTATGGGAAAATTGTAACTTCAAAAATGTCATATCTCATGACTTATATATGCTATCTTTATAAAACTTGGAGAGGTGACTTAAGACATTGACACCTACAAATAATGTAAAATTTAGGTTGCTAGGAGCAACGGTTGATTTTTTCATTATTATGAATTTGTCCATTGCTGTGCAGGTCATAGAGGCTCTTTTTTAAAGTCCATTTATTATATACTGTTTTGTATTTTTTATTTTAAAATATCACATCAAACAAAGAGTGTTTGATGGTCAGCTAAAGTGGTGTTGACCAAGTTGTGATCCATGTAAAGGCTGGCTTCCGTATAACTGCAAATCGTCTACGTTGTTGCCTGAGTCAGAGTGTCTGCTCTCCTAACTCTTGTGGAGGCTCTGAATGTGTAGATGGTTGTACAGAAACCAGATATCATAGTACATTCACGTTGTGAATTGCAACAAGAAGGAACTACCTATGGAATCATCAAGCTTCTAATGAATATCTTATCTGAACTATATTTTGCTGGTGTGGATTCCCTCCTTCCTTCAGTCCATGTAACTTGTATTCAGTGGGTATGAAATTAGACTGTTCACTTTTTAATCTATCACTTACAAAAATGTGACCATATTACGGAATGCAATAATTTTGTATTACATGGTTAAAGTTTCCTCAACTTATTGACTTCATTTCTGTTTGTACTGGGTTTCATCAGTATCATTCAACAAGGGGAATCAGTGGCGGATCTAGGATATTTAAAGGAGGTTTTTGAAAATTTATATAGTGCCTCTGAAGACATGCCTCCAGAAAATTTAGAAGATCAGAGGTCAGATTTTAGGCTACTTTGTAGGTCTCTAACTATTACATAGATATGTCTCTCTAAATAATAGTTAGACGTCAAGAACCAGGGTTCCGTAGAACCTCGCGTAGAACCCAGTGGTTCTTGACGTCTAACTTATTTAGACTACAACTCGTTATTGTACCTTGAGTTGACAGCTGCTTGTAAATAGGAAATGTATGGCTAATTACTAGAAACAAGCCCTCTACACCTCCCGACATGGCGGGACCTCAGCGTGGCTGTTGCTACCCGTTTAAACGCCCATGCGTTGCCAATGCTACAGGCGCGTGCTATGTGTCGAAGTACTGGACTCAGCGAGTGGACTACAACTCATTGTTGCTGTTGTTGTGCCTCGACAGCTGCTTGTAAGCCAGTAATGTAGTGTTGATTAGTACAAACAAGCCCATTACACCTCCCTCTAATTCAGTACGGCTGTTACTAGCCATTTAAATGCCCATGCGTTGCCAATGTTACAGGCGCGTAATTATCGTGTTTCGTATCGCCTCAGAGCGTGGTCTCTATTGGACATGACCGTGGCTCTACGAGATTTAGAGACCACGTTTTCAGCCAATCAAATTTCAGTATCAAACTTGTTGTAGTCTAAGTATACTGATTACAATACATGTAATCAGCTAACTAACTTTTATAATTGATAATTTTCCACTTTGTCATGTGTTATATACAGCAGAAGGTTTTCTTGGGATTCCCAACATTATATCAAACTACAATTGTGTGTATAATTGACTTTGTTAAGTTTGTAAACAAGTTCAGTTTTGTTGAGGTACCAAAATGTAAAAGGTGACCTGGGAAATTGTATGTCTATTTTTGGGTGTAAGAATGACATCAAGACTTCAAACAAATTCATCCCACCGTTCTATTCCACTGTTTATACTGAGGGGTAGATAACGACCTGAAATTTCATAGATCATCTCTGAAATTATTTCTGAAAGATGAAATATTGCCTGAATTTTATACAGTTTGAAATATGAGATTTGAGAGTCTAAAATTATAGATTTACTAATTTTGAAATTAATGAATTTTAAGGAAATTTTAACTGAAATTTCTCTTGAAAGATGAAATTTGGGCAGTCATATTTCTGAAAGATGCAATATGGGCAGTCATCTTTGAAACTTTGTAGACAATTTTGGCTTGTTACCTACCCCTCGGTTTATGCACACCCAATACAATAGCACTGACTACTGGTATGGTCCTCCCATCATCCTTGAAGTGATGAAATGAGCTATCATTATATCATTATTAATAGTCACCTCATGGTAATCAAATAATCAATAGTGACTGATTACACAATTAGTGACTAGTCTGGCACCACCGACCCTATTTAGGTGCTTATACAAGCGTCCCGAAAATAGGGTCTGGTCTGTCTAGCATTCAGGACTTGTGTTTAGGAATGCGTAATTACACTGCGGCTTGCATTAGCAAACATATCGAACAGCGAAGAATTCAATCACACAGTGATGTTTTAAGGGTTTCAATCAGTTAATTTCTATGGGCAGTTGATGTTTAGGCTGTGGAGATGATATTTCTACTAAGGCGTCTATTACACACAAATGGTAAATGGAAAATCGTCCCTGGGTTTATTCACCCTGACACAAAAAGAACTTGCGCAACTTTCGTTTTGTGACTTTCGTCCCAGTATTTACTCATGTCGTACGGCCAAAATGCATTTAATTGGCAATACTGCGATTTGATTTTGTGGTCATACACAATTGTTCACAAAACACTCTAATAGAACGTACACAATTATTGTGGCCTCTTTTAATGTTGGTGGTTGAGCTGTTTCAGTGATCATATTTCAACTTGAATGTAAACCACTATTTGTACCTCATGACCTCACTGATCAGATGACATCATTACACAGGCTCTTTTTGGTCCCATTTGTAAATGAGGTAGTGTCACTAGACAGGAATACCTGTCTGTACCAGTCACTATTGTATGACAATTCTTTCAACAAGTGACACTGTAGTTGTGTTTGTGTAGTGTCAGCATTGTGTTCTGTTAGTTGTTCTGTGTTATAACTAATTACTACCTGTTGTCCTCAGGGCATGTCCAACACTGTGTTCACCTTAAAGGTGCTAGAGGTACAGAACAATGAGGGAAACAGTTATGGACAGTCATCCTAATGGAACAGATGGTGATTAACAACATCAAGATGGATCAAGCACATCTTCTGGTAATCTCCTTGTACCTTACTCATTGAGAGTGTAGAGAAACTTATATAAGTTTATGTTGATGTGTGTGTGTGTGTTTGTGTGTGTGTGCGTTTGTGTGTAGTGTATTACAGCCCACCCAGCTGTAATATCAATGGGTACCTGGTGTGTACTGGAAAAGTAAATGCCCAACTGTCCTTGTCTCATTTAGCAGTGTTGGGAACTTTGGGTTTTGCAACCTCACTCTGTGAGACTTGGACAGTCCTCCTGCAGGTTACTAGCCCTGCCCCATGAGGATTTTCCTGCACAAGACTCAAGCGCCTGAGTGGTACACAGGAATCCGAGTGCGGGCTGCAATACCTTTGTTTCAGACAGCTGCTGTATGCTTTGTGTGTGTGTGTGTTTTGTGATTTACGGTCCAGTTTTTTATATAAGGAACACTGTTACATGTCATGGCCACCTCTGATAGGTCCCAATATACATAACTAAGGTGTACTTCATGATTTCATCAGTAAGACCACCTCATTATTGAGGCCACATTGTTTGGTCCCACAGGTAGTGCTATTAATGAGTTTCACTGTATGTGTGTGTGAAGTGGACTAGTCAACTACTAAACTGTAAAAGTGTATTGGCTTATGAGTGACCTGATGAAAAGTGGTGTACTTGTGATCATGTAAACCATATAATTGGTAACACCTTGTGTGGTGAGAATTTTTATTTATTAATTTTTATAGCTTTACAGCATTCATGTACAAAATTACAATTAAAATTATTGGTGTGCATGCTGAAGGCATGCCAGCAACTAGTTCTAACATCAGTGAGTGAAAATATAAGAAGATTAAATAGTCATTTAGTTGTAGGAATGGGTTCTTTGGAACATCAATAGCATGGGCATAGAATGTAAAATGTGCAGGTTCTTGCGGAGTTGAAATTGTTAGAAAAGTGGTTCCATAAATAATCAGTTATTCGGTGCTTGATTGTGTTCACATTTTCAGAATATTCACATGTAGCAGACTTCAACCTGTTAAAACACTCTGATAGAACATACACAAGTACAGTAGACCCTTGCTTATCCAACCATGATTTGTCTGTACCCTTGTTTATTGGAATTTGAAATGACTGTTTATTTAGAGTGTTTCAAATGTGAGTGTATGTTCTATTAGAGTATTTGAATGGAGCTTTGCATATAAACAAATGAGCTTCAACTATTCACTTCTGTGAGCACCTTTAGTATTGTTTGAGACAATTGGGGTTTGGATAACTGAGTGTTAACTTGTATTGCGGTACAAGTGGAGTTCAACTTGTTTCAGTATTCACATGTCAACCTGAATGTACAACACTATTTGTTTACACAATACTCTTGTAGAGTAATGTGTGTGTAGACCATAACAACCCTGGTGTGGATAGGGGTGTGACTTTAAAGTGACTACTGTTAGAAATGTGTAACATCAAAGTGATGACCGAAGAATTGCTGTTAATAATGATGTGTTATAACGACATTAATATCATTGCAGTCATTTCATTGTCACCGCCATTAATATTGACGTTACCTTAAGCCATGTCATTTGTAGGACCACACTCACAGCTGGACTATTAATATACCAACATTACTGTATCATGTTACTGTACAATTGAAATATCATAATATGTATTACACTTCACTAAACATATAGTCACAATTTGTACAGGTGGTTGAGATGGGATATGTATTATGGCTACATACACATTTGATAATCTGTTAACCAGTCATTGAGTGTCTGCGCATGCGTACATTTTATTAGAGTAACTACACACAGTGTTACTGGAGGACTACTCCATGATGTGTCTGAGGTCCTGGGATTGCTGCTGCTGTCGTATGTAATTGTTGAGGACACATTATTTAGTGTTACTTGTGCTATACCCTCCAGGACTGGTTCAGGTAATGAGCTATCTACCATAACAGTTACTTGGTTAACCTACACACCATTAATATCACCCATCCTTGTTAGTGGTGACATACAATCATCCCACCACTAAAATGATGTGGCTTCTATTTGAACAAGTACAAGTTTTGATTTAATAGGGATCACAGAAAGTGATCAAGGTTGTTTACACTTGTGGATTAAATGTTCACTAGTATACCTGTAGGTGTATCCTACTTGTTTCATTACATATGATCCCTAATTGAACTAGTACTTGTTTGTTACCATAAATATATTATGACTAGTTATGGTGAACTGCACACATACTGCTAGGCATGCCATAAAATTTTTAAACACATGCTCCATACATCTACTACTGAGAAGTTTAAAACATTTCAAATGAAAAACAGTATGAGAAGTGTCTCAACAATCACTACAGAAAATATGGACAATAACTGTGAATAGCATGTAAGAATATAGTCCGGTAGATTTAAGGTTGGACCCGGAAAAAATTCGAAGAAAGCTGATTTTGGTATCATTAGTAAGCAAATTTTTCATAGAATAACATATCCAAAATCCTCTAAAATCCATCTTGGGGGAAAATGTTTATGGCCAATTTAGTATTGAGGCATATGTGACTGGATTCAGGAAAGTGGATCTTCCACACATATCCAATTTACCAACTTTGACAACTCATAACTTCAGATTGGAAAATGGTATTGACTTGAACTTTGATCAGTAGTGAGCACCAGCATCACTTATTAGTTGCAGAAAATTTCAGGTTGATATTCACCTTGTACACTAAGGTGTGGTTTCTTTATTAAATGCATTTAGTATAGACCTATTTTTGCAAATTTGGTCATTTGTGGCTAATAACAAAAATGCATATTATTCTTAAAATATTTTCTCATAAGAAATTCATTGCAATCAATATTAGCTGTATGAAATAAGGATAAGACTAGTTATAGAAATAAAAGGTGCCTATCATGTAAGTTCTGAACAAATATATTTGTCACGATTATTGTAAACAGTTTCTTCAGCACTTCTGCAACTCTCTCCCCTGCAACTGCCACATGCTGCTTAATCCATGATTACACCGAGAGCATAATATTGCTACCACATGGATTTGCAGTAGAAAGCTTGCATTTAGATTGTACAAATTTAAGTTAAGACTTCTGGTACTAGTCCCATGTCTGTTATCATCAGTTGCATATAATCTCGATCCTTCTAGTTTCCAGCTCCATTATGGTAATGGATCAAGTTAGCCATTAAGTTCCTTCTAATGAATAACTTGTAGATGCACATACAAGTTGTGAAAGTGTGTTGTTCTTGCAATCATTTGCACATCATTTTCTTCTTGATTAGGCCAACTTTATCCCGTTCAAATGTTGCAGATGTTGTATCACAGCAACTCCATGCAGGCATGTGAAAAGAGAAGATGTAATTATGACATTACAATAAGACCCATGTGCCCAATAATGTCATCAATTTTCCAATGTTCAAATGTTTCCCAACCTTTGAAAGAAAATATATACTTGCTATGCTCTGGTGCACTGTGCAGGAGGACAAGAACATCAGTGTCAACAACACACTTTATTTCCTTCAATTGCAAATTGAAGTGCACATTGAACAATCAGTTTGTCAGTATCCAAATTACTCTGATGCACAACCTGGCCATCATCTCTCAGATATTGGACAATCAATTGATGTTTGCTCAAACTTCCTGGTTTTTGTATGCTTCCATAGATTCACTTGACTGAATATCTGCACCTGCACATACGTACCATAACATACCTGGGGATGCTGCCAGCCCTACACACTGATTGCACACATGGAGATTCTGACATACTGATAGTCCAATGCGCATTTCAATTTTGCAATTGAAGGAAGTAGATTGAATGTTGTAGCTGATGACAACAATGAAGTTCTTGTGTTACTGGTGCACGCTGGAAGCAGAACATGACAAGTACATATCTCTTTTCATTCAGAGGTTGTAAAACATTTGAAGATCTGGAAAAATGATGACGTTATTGAGCACATATGTAGGTCCTCTTTTCACATTCCCGGGTGGCTGTGATACAATGTCCGCAACATTTGAAGAGGTAAAGTTGGCCTAATCAGCAATCAAATGATGTGCAAACAATTGAAAAGTTAATGATGGATTATATAATGCAACAATTGCACATGTTGAAAAAGTTGGAGTTTGATGGGAATCAGTCTGATTTATTGAGGAGTCTCAGGTATACAAAACAAAGTACATGGAAATGGCATCAGAAAGTTATTACACATGCAAGCTGTGAAAGTGTGCTAACCCTTGCAGTTGGATGGAGCTTTCAGGATCAATGGTTTTAGCTGATGCAAGAAGTTATTCATTGGAGGGAACTTAATATGGGGCTGGAAACTAGAAGGATTAAGGCTGCAACCGATGATGATAGACATGGGACCAGTCCCATAGATCATATAATTAAGTTTGTACAATATATATTCCAGCTTTCCACTGTAAATCCATGTGGTAGTAATATTATGCTCTTGTTGCAAACATGGATTATTAATGTGTTGCAAAATGTGGAGGAGAGAGTTGCTGAAGTGCTAAGGAAACTATTTCTTGTGAAAAAATAATTTAAGGATAGCACATTTTTGTTGGTCACAAATGACCAGATTTGCAAAAATGGGTCTGCAAATACATCCGATTGAGAAACCACAACTTAGTGTTCAAGTTGAATATCAATCTGAAATTTTCTCCACCTAATAAGTGATGCTGGTGCTCACTACTGATCAAATTGCAAGTCAATACCATTTTCCGATCTGAAGTTACGAGTTGTCAAAGTTGGTAAATTGGATATGCGTGGAAGATCCACTTTCCTGAATCTAGTCATATATGCTAAATACTAAATCGGCCATAAAAAATTTTCCCTGAGGTGGATTTTATGGGATTTTGAATATGTTATTCTATGAAAAATTCGCTTTCTAATGATACCAAATTCAGCTTTCTTTGAATTTTTTCCAGGTTCACCCCTTTTTGCAGTTATATCTACCGGACTAATACACAATATAAAGTTTCATCAAAATAATTATGAGGGTATACATTTCTGGTAAACTAAACTATGAAGCAGCAAAATTTCTATCTGCAAAAATTTCCATCTCTACTGTAGTTGCTTCAAACTTACTAAGTATTGTATGGGTGCAGTAGTACTGTGTATTAAGGGTCATGAAGGTTTACATATTCTCACATAAAATAATGACCAAAAACTATTCTCACAGTACCTTCACTGTGCCTTGACAATATTATATAGCTAAGTACAAAAGTGTCTTCAAAATGCTTCTGACAAGTTGGAAATTTTTATATTTTATTATAGAACTTTGCGTGGGCGAGATCAAAGGAAAAGGTGTACTTTAAATTTCATAAAGTACACTCTCAGCCGGCCAACTGCTTCATCGACCACAAAGAGTGCTTTATTGCACCGCAAAGAGTGCTTTATTCGTTCAATAAAGCACTCTTTGCGGTGCAATAAAGCACTCTTTGTGGGCAATAAAGCACAGTTGCCCACGTGCCTTAGTGTAGGCTAATAGCCTACGGGGCTCGCGCCAGTATGACTAATCACCCAAGCCGGTGAAGGCTGATAGCCTCGCCGCGCTGAGTGATCAATCACCCCAGCCAATACGAGTTCCACCACTGGATTGCTTTTATAGACATACCTAAATGCTTCGATGATGGGTGGGAGAAGATAACGTTGCTGTTACGTTTGTTAATGTAAACGGACAAGTCCTGGAGATATCACGGAAATACTTCACCATGTGACTCGCAATAGAATCGATTGTGGGTTGCGAGCAAAACCTGCCAAAAGACGCGATGAACGTCTACTATGCCAAACTATGGTGAAATACGCGTGAGTTACTTTGTTAAACTAGTTTGTGTGCGTTCAGGCTGCTAATAGTTCGTGCAACGCTTGTTAATTACGAGTCCTAGTGTATGGTGAAGCTACACGACTAGAAAGTTCCATAAATCATTTAAAGCATAGCCTTGCTCATGCTATATGAAAAATAAAGTACTCGGCCGCGCGCCTCGTACTTTATTTTTCATATAGCACTCGCGGCTATGCTTTAACATATACATATAGTGGAATTTTCTACTAACTGTGTATACTATATGCCTTCAGACAATTGTAACTTGATAATGGCTAAGCTTGATTATTTTACTATTAGACATCACTTCAGTTTGACTAGTGAATTTTGGCATAACCCAGTTTGTACAATGTATGCATCATGGGCTCACTTTTGTCCTTCATTGTGTATAGTGAAGAAACTGCACAGTACATACATATGTGAAACCTTGTGTATTATGTGGTATAATGTATGTACATCAGATGTGTTTGGTTGTGTCTCTGTACAATTAACTGAGAGGTGTGTATGTGGTGGTGTGTGGGTGTATTATATGTAGTGTATGTACGTATAAATATATGTGTATAATTATGAGATATGGTAGGTCACAAGCAATACTTTGTATTGGTAGATTATCAGCCTAACATCTGGTGTATATTTATGACAACCGACATTTTATGCATTTTAACAGACCTTTACTTGAAGGGCCTACCATTATTATCATACAGTACAGTACAGAATTGTGTATTGTATAAGAGTAAGTACAGTGGACTCCCGGTTATCTGAACCCCTTTGTGGACATGAAGTTCTCTCCTTGCGTTGATGGCACATATTGAACAGTGCTTGTTCCTGACTCCAATGAACAGAAGTCCTTTGGTTGCTGTCCCAAATATAACACCAACACCAGAATTGTCAATATAGGAATGTCCATGGCTCCTCTTACTCCAGCCACCATCAACTACCACAGTTATCGCTGGCACTGTGTTGTGGTAGCTGCCTCGTTGGATGGCCAATTCCTCCTCTTTCTGACCAGCAATAAGTATTTGTTCAGTTACTGTTTCTTTAAATATTGTTCCCATGTCACATTCCAGGTCAATGAAGGATGGGGTACTCAGAGAAGGGACTTGGAAACAGGCCAATTGTTCCTTCATGTATTCAGCACCACCTCCAGTAGCTATCTGCCCTAAAGCAGCACCGATGTTCACATCATAGTGATTAGTGCCATTGATGGTAGTAATTTCAGAGGTGGTAAACCGAAACAACGAGGAACACTTCAAGCACTGGCATACCATTATCGATGCTAGCCCATAATGACGGCTTGTACCCAAGGAAGAAGAACGCAAGGCTGAATGTTGGGTGATGGTTTCAATAAATTTGCCCTGCAGCACTAGAGAAATTACTCTGTTGCCTGCTAATAAACAGTTGGGTGGTGATGAGTTAGCTGCACAGAAGAATGAGAAGATGCTGTAATAACTTTTTTATTAGTAATAGTGTATAGTTGTTTACCTGTTGTCTTGACTTGTGTATTCACTGTATTGTTAGTTTCATGGTCTAGTTGTAATTATAACAATAATAAAGCTGTACAATTATGTCTTAATTTACCATTTGTTTTGCTCCACCTGGCTTGTATGGCAGCAGCTGCTTGTTGTTTACGCTTGTGCTGCATTGCTTGCCCATGTACCAGTAGTTCTTGGTTACTATGCATGGTCTTGCGCCCTAATTAGCTACGTGCCTACTTTGCTTTATCCCGTTACATAATGGCCGCATGTGACGTAAAGTATTTGATATGGCTTCTTTGTGCGCGTTATTGCTTTATCACCACCTTAATGTCAGCCCTTCATGCATACATTGAACTGGTATATAGTTCATTTCTGCCCATATACCACTTTTTCATGTTTTGTTTAACTCATCTTCTCAGAAAACACTGCTAACATGTAGCAGTACACATGTAGTTAACAAGCTTTATGCTTCAGGAGGTGCATTTAAGAGTTGTGTACCTTTGTTTATTACTGTAGTTTTTGATCTGTGTGTGGTTCTGTTTCTCTGTGTAGTCATTCTATTGGTTGTGTTTATTCTCCTCCAGATGAACAAGCGAAGAACTGATTTATGATGTAATCCTACACGTCTACACTTCATGTTGGGGAAACCAACTTGAATATGGCTGCAGAAATATGACCAACTATAGTATGTTCACGTTGAGCTGAACCCTGAAAAACAGCTAAAAATTAAAAGTGGATTTTTTCTCAACTGAGTTAACATTTCAGCTAACCAGATGATTATTAGTAACAGCAAAGGTGTCAACAACAGACACGTATGGTTTGGCTCCATTACAAGTTTGGGAAAGGGTTGTAATGGACACTGTACTTATATGGCTTCCCCATAGGAAATGTATTGTGAAAATTTTGATTGGTCGTAAATATTACGTCAAACATTTGAACAAAACGATTTTGAAATATTTTTAGCGGGTCAAGCAGTACTACAAATGTGCCAAATTTCAAGATCGTGTGTAATTGCATCCATGAGTTATTAATCGTTTTTGAGGATTCAGCTCAACGTGAACATACTATAGTAAATGTTCAGCTACCGATGTTGACATATCAAGAGGTAGGTATATTAGTGTACAAATAGGTCCTGGACCAGTTAGTTATCTAAACTGTTGACTAAATTTCAAATGAATGCTTTATTAATTGAAGTGTTCAAATAGTCTATAATTTTTGAAGAACAAGTTTTGTGTACATTCCAGATACATCTGAAGTCCATATCATCCCCAAGGGTTTTGTATGCAATGTAAAGTCCAGAATTTAGTATCGTACCAATTATGACTTTTTATTTTGGAGTTTTAAAAATTCTACTTGTGTATAGTATTATCCACTAAGAGTAATGCCTGTAAGGTCAAGTAAACAGATAAACTAATGTGAGGACATCTGTATTGCTAATGACCATCAGATATTTTACTCTTCAATACAAGTGTAAAGGGTAGCATTGTATCTGTTTAGGTATGGATTGTGGTCACCATATGTGGTCTCAACAAAGCACCAACAAATTACCTTAATGTGTGCAATGATATAGAGTTCTTGATGTTGACCCAAACTAACAGTTAACTGTCTTGACCATGTTGCTATCTGTGCTCTGAAGTTCTCATTTTAGCAGCTACAATTAATTCACATACAACTATCAGTTGCCCTGATTGTTAGACATGAGGATACATGTAGTTTATAGGCATAGCTGATATACTGGTAAAGCTAGCAGCATAAGTAACATAATACCATCTATGCTACATAACAGGTATTAGCCCATTCAGATCCATTTTAAGACTGTGATTATGTTTGTATAATTATAAGAAACAATTCACTGTAACCTGAAATGCCTGTGTTGGGGGTGGCACCCAAATGAAGAGAATGTGATACTACAGAGCCTGAGGGTTTCTAAATTCCATAGAACTCTGTGTTTTGAAGTCTAATTTATTTAGACCACAACCATCCTATATGGTGATAATCTCAAGTAGCAGCCTTTGTTATTCCATTGATACCCCACATGCTGTGGTCTTACTAGGTTGAAAATTTAGTGTCTTTAATTGATAGTTCACTGTTCAAATTGGCATATCTGTGCATATTTGTATAGTTATTTTTCACATTTTTAATGTACTCTCATAGTTCTTTCATCATCTGTTCACTATGTCTGACCATAGGAATGAAAGAGAGTCCACATGCCAGAAGGAACTTTTGGTCATCATCCGATTCTAGATTTCAGAAATTGATGTCGTCATCACTACAGGTGAGGCTATCTGTTATAGTGCACTTGTGAGGGTCATGTGGCTTACATTTCTTCCTATCTTTTAATGGTTTTCTATTACAACTAGGGCCACTGTTTGGTGATGTCGTTACTTCTGGACTGGTGGACAGACAAATTGGAGAATTGTGATACGTAGTTGGGTGCAGCCCAGTGGCCTCGTGTGGATTCTTCAGCGGTGTGTATTGTACTATCATGATGTGCCATATCATTTAGGGTGCAATCGTCAAGTGTTTCTGGCATTCCCAGAGTGCTCTGGAGGTGTGTGGTCTCACTTGGTGGGTTAGGTATACACGACATCTATAGCCCCCTTCATGAACTGGTAAACACCAACTATGAAAAGAAAATTGAGATTTATATACATTAAACTGATTTGCATATATGCCCTGGATGTACATAAAATAATAAATTATTCTATAGAAAGCATTATAGATATTTTTCGCATCTTTGACCGAGCTATATGACACACAAATTCTCACTATAGGTCTATGCAAATGGAGCCATCAAGTTGATTAATAATTTGTAGACATTGATTTTTTTGTGTGTAGTGATCTTCTGGTGTATTAATAAGCACCAGTTGTAATGTTGTGAATGTTTTAGTGTTTGAAGTGTGTTTGTATGAAAATTGTTATAAGATTTTCAGTGGCATTCACAAATGCGGGGGGTGGTAGGTTATTGGTCCAGCTTTGGTCATGAAAAGAAAAGGTGCTCCAGTGTGGGACGTACCCTCAATAGCCTTGCTCACCTGATGTGTTGTGTGGCAAAGTATGTGGAGAGCAGATCAGCTGATGGCATGTGGTTAACAGTGTTCTCTACCACGTTGGCTATCTGAGGTAAGTGGAAGGTGAAGATGTCATGGTTGTGAGAAGGAGTCATTGTGGCTTGGTTGTCAATGATCACCATCTTGCCCACTACGCATTTTGGAATCACATCCTGATCAGGTGGTCTCCTCCATGTTAGGGAGTTAATGGTGGAGTAACATTTGGAAATAATTGGCTAAGATTCCGCTAACCTTTGCCATCACTTTATTGCAGGTAGTTTCAATAATGTTACCTAATTCATACAACCACATTACCATTTTGTATTATACTTTGTTCAGCTTGTGTGTGCCACCATCAAATACTTTGTACATGTCATCATGTACGGCTGCTTCTCCTTATCAGAACTGAGCCACAATGTGCAGAAGTATTGTGTTGGAAGAAATATCCATGCAAAATCAGGCCTAGGTCAAAATTATAGCAGTCATAAACTGACACTGGGACTTGTTTATTACCCAATTTCATACCATGATGATTATGAACAATAGTTTAGTATTGTAATAATATGTGCCTGATTTGACAAAACCAGGCTTCCACACACATCCAAATTTGTGACTTTGAAGGACCATAACTCAATGTAGAAGGAAGCTATAGCTATCACTTTCAAATTTTCACCTGTTATTGCATTAATGCAATGAAAACATATTGTGAAAATTGTAGGTCAATAGCATACCGAGTGGTCAAGTTACAAGTGGTTAAAGTGAAAGGATAGGATGTGTGTGGAAAACTGGTTTTGTCAAATCCAGTCATGTACTATAGACTTTATTTATTTTTGTAATACTGTAATAGAGTGCACGTTTTATTCAAGAATTTCTAATAGAACTTTAGTGCAATCTAGATTTTCCACTGGTAGATTCACTACTTTATATCATTGAATCTGTACTTCATTTTTAAACAAATTATAATAATTATATTATTGTACATATTTTGTTAACTTTTTTATAGCATAGCTATGTTATACAAGTGTTGTTGTGACAGCTTTATTAAAGTATATCAATCTCGTTGATTGTCTCAAGCTCCGTAATATTTAAGAGACGTGGTTTGCCACTACAGCAAAACTGCAGCTGAATCGTTAAGGAATGTGGGTCACTGCATGCTCTGATCATTAAGGGTCAGACTATGCAATTGTTTATAAGTAGGTATCTACTCCCTCTTACAATAATACACTTCAAATAGTTTTGTGGCATCTAATTACGCTCCTCTCTGGTAAGGGTCAATTTAATGCCTTGGTATGTTTTCTTTGCATGACAAAGAGACAATTACCATGTAATTGAAAGGCAAAGCACAGAAGCCAAATCAACACCTTTCATTGTCAACAAAGATGAATGGGACACAAAGGAGGACAATGGTAAATCCATGAAGAATTCATTGTGCGTACTGCAGTATGCCGAAAGGCACGTGTCTGGCTGAAGCGATTTTGAACAGTGAAAAAATTAAGCCCATAGCCTTAGCTGCTATCAAGTTACGCTTGTCTGAAGGCATCAGTCTGTTACTAAGTCAGTCAGTCACACTAGAAAATTCCGTTGAATAATTTTAGTTAAAAAATTCATAGCAACTAGTTGAAAATGAATCTGAAGGCTTGTTTGGGCTTAATTTCACCTAACCAATACTGCTTCAGGGAAAAGTGAGGCTTGATGTTTTTTCATGGGCTATGCCCAAACCTTTATGGTCCCTACTATACAGTACTGTATGATAAAAGTTAGTTTGTAATGTACAGTACAGTAAATTAGCCATATCTCAGGAGTGCTTAATGATAAAAAAACCAAAAAAACACCCAGTACCTGATTTAAGCCATAAAACAGAAAATTGACCAATGTGCCAAAAAGATAGGTTTACAAGATCAGGTCACAAATGTGACTCAATTTTGGAAAACCATCCTTTTTGGCACATTGGTCAATTTTCTCTTTTGTATCTAAAATGAGGCACTGGGTGTTGGCCTTTGTGTCAAAATTTCAGCTTGTTATCTTGTAGGGCTCCAGAGATATGGTCAATTTTACTGTCTAATACATTACAAAGTACATAACTTCATATTAATGCATTGAATTCTGTGCGTGATTAAGCATGACAAATTGTGACAAATCATTTTGTTTACAATTAATTCTGTATAAAAATATTATAAAGAGACTTTTGATAGTTAAATCAAGTGTTCCTGGTCCTTTTCTTTAATTAAATGCCATGTATCATTGTCTAAGACTTAGTTTTAACATTCTAGCACCTGAACAAATCACCTAATTTGTAAGTTAATTGGTGTCCCACGCATGGTGAAATCACTACATGGTCTGATAAAATCATCCATATCTCCTAGCAGAAAGAAGCTTTGGGTGTGAAATTTCACCTTAATAAATGTGTAAAAAAATTGCTGAATTTTCAATTGAGTTTTCCTGCAAAAATAGCATGTGCCCAAAAGGATGGCTTTCCAAAATTGGGTCACAAATTATTATTCACAAAATCTTTCCCAAAGCTAAGTACTGTAATAATTACACTATGCATGGCCACAAGGGATTTTCCATATATATATATAACTACCAGACTTGGGCATAATATCAGGCAAATCCAAGTGACCATAATCCATTATAATATTATGTCCTATCCAAGCATGCTTACACTTAATAGGTGAAAAGACAAACCTCCATTCACCCCATTAGTTTTATACAAAACATCGATTGTGGGTTATAGAGTGGACTTTGGTACTCACACAACTTTATTCATGCACCATACAGCCTGTACGTAATGCTGTTTTAAAAGTGATTGTGGGTTTAATTTACTTTAGTGCATGGTATCATTTCTAGCTATTTTATTATAACCTGTAACCCCATTAAAGTAAGCTAAGTTGTTAAGATAAACACTTAAGAGCAATTAATACATGAGAATGTCTGTCATGTGATTGACATGTGCTGTGTGGAAAAACACGTACAATCCCAACACTACAAAACAATCAGGTAAGATTTAGATTTGATACTGGGAAGGCAGCTCAGCTAGCTGTTAGCATTTGCATTTATACATATAAGTCATAAGAGAAGCTGGAAGGGCTGTCAATATTGCTATTGCAATATAATATAGCTGCAGAGACCATATAGTACAGCATTTACAGAGCTGATATCATTAGGTTGTAATAGTATAATATTATAGTCACACATTGCTTCTTGTGCAAACTGTTACTTGGAAAAACAACAAAAATTAAAAACAATGTCCAATGACAGAGGAGTAGCTACAATGTAGACAATTGAGGTAGTTGCCTCACCAAATATTGCTGACTGAAGTCACTGAACTGAGAGCTCATTAGACCTTTTAGATGCACTGAAAGCTTACATTAATAGTTTATATGCTATTTATTTCAACTTATTGTACATAGTAAGAGTCCATCCAGGGTTAGCTCTAGGCGGTTAGCTACTGAAGTTTTCAAAAACTAGTCAAGCAAGATCGATGTACTCTAATAGAGCAGTCACCCTAATAGAGCAATCATCCTAATACAACATTTAAGCAAATTTTTATAGTTTTGATAAAATTAAGCTACTTAAATTGCTCTCACAATCAATCTCAGATGGTCTAACTTTTTCAGATGGTCTAACTTTCCCAGGGGAGCATAATCCAGATCCCCTGGATTGACATGTTACAGGTGCTTAGCTATATACTAACACTACTCAAGTCAAGGTCTGAGCAACATGTATAAAATACCATAATGTACATTCTTTGAAATACCATAATAGTAGGACTAAAATTACCTCCATATTCAATCTTATTACTCTTAACTTTCAAAAATTCCTGGGGGCATTCCCCCAGACCCCTAGCTGGAGCATGCTATGTATGCCTGATTGAACTTACACACTAGAATGCATGCATCATTCATAAGCATTGCAAGGTCTGCCTCACCTATTTAAAATTTCTAGCTATGCCCCTGAATGAATTTTGAGATCAATTTGACTACTATTTTCTGCTGTACATCAAGTTGTGGTAGCTAGAAAAGCAAGCAATGATTGGGCTAATCAAGTTGTTCTCAAGTTTTGAGTTTTCCCTTGAAAAATTGTTTGGCCAAGATTGAAATATGACTTCTCAGTTATTTATGGCAATAAAAAGTGGACTGTCACATTTTCAACCTTTTATGACAAATCAGTTCTGAAGGGCTAACCTCTGTAGAAGAATGAGTGAGCATAATTCCTTTGACTTGTATGGACTTTACCCTAAGCTTCACCTCTTTAGTAAGACCACCTTGTTATTGCAGCCAAGTCGTGTATATACAAGCTGTACTTATTTCAACCAAGTATTACTAAAGTGACCTCTCATTACCAAGACTACCATGTTATAGTGACCGCGGTCACTATAAGTTTAACAAAGGACAACTTATTTAATTTTTTGGTTCCATACATGTTTTGAGAGCCATGAGACATGTTCAAGAGGCCAATTCCCTATCTCCTACCCAACTACCCCTATACCAGTACTACCAGTAGTAGTAGTACAACACAATCCACATCTTCAGTTAGTTACTGACAACACAAGCACTTATACCTGAAGTGATTACGTTACAGAAGTTCATTAACTGCTCCTCACTGGTCAGTGTATGTGTAGAGTGCTACTGTATGTATTGAGATTTTCAAGGGATGTGAATTTTCACAATTTGGATTTTTTTGGTAGCCATGGCTGTCTGCCAAATTAATTTTCATCCTCAAGAATGTGTAATTATCACAATATTAATTTATGACACTAATCCCTGTACATTACATTATCTTTGCTTATGTTCATCTTGCCACCTAAAAAAGCCTCCTGCCTCCTACAACTATTAACTACAAAAATTTCATTTGTTTGTGTGTGTATATTCAAGGTTCTGCTCATATTGGTCAACAGTGTCCACCACATTTTAGTGTTTGTGTCTTTACTTCAGCCTGTTATGTGTGTCTCTAGGGCTTGCACAGTGATCCCTTGTATTTTGACATGTTTTCATCATTTCTGTCAGCTTACTAGAATTTTATACAATAATTATTATTATTATGGTCTTGTGGGTTTTATAAAATGGAAGGGTGAGGTATGCACTGTGGTTAAATGTAGCAGTCAAGTATCTTTGGATATCTGTATGTGTTTGCTTTCACAGTATGAGAAGCAATCCATTCCACACACCTCTTACTGTGGACAATTTTTGTAGGTCTGCATCAAATATGCCGGCATAATAAAATGCATAATAAGCTGGAGTGCTATACCAGCATCATGTTAAAATATTAGATGGATATTTCAAACTATGGAACTTAATTCTATGAAAATAGATTGATGCTCCCTAATAGAACAGTTAGTGGAAACTAGATTGATACTCATAGAATAGTCACTCTGTAGTGAAACACTTTAATAGAGTGTTCACTGAGTAATAAGTGTTCCAAGATAATGTTGCAAATCTAGGAGCATAACACAACTATAATGGAAACACCTAAAGAGCATAATATAGGTGATATTATTTGGATATTTCCAAAAGCATTTTGGGCAAAATTTTGAACATAGACTCAGGCCTATACAGAAAAGTGACAAAAGTCACATGATGGTTATATAGCATGAAGCTATAACTGCCCTATACCATGAATATGTAGTAGTAGAGAACAATGGAATTCAAAGGAAAACAAAGGAAGATTCAAGATTCATGTCTATATTGAACGGCAAAAAGAAGGCATGGGCAACTTCCCTACTTGCTACGTATTCTAGATATGATCCCTAATCAAATTCAATTATTATTGTTATTATTATTTCCTTGTACTTGTAGATCAAAACTTAATGCACACAACAAAGGAAGTCACCTATACACCTGCAGCTGCTCAGGTGTGTCATTGTTTGACTGTAGAAGTGAATCTTTTCATTAAAGTTGCACAATAATGTGTTTCTATAAACTCTTGATAATAATTATATCGTATCATGTGTAGCTCAAATTATTTTATAGGATAATATATTATGCACTGTGACATTAATTTTGAATCAATAAAATAAACTAACCTTGAACAATTAAGACCATAAGGAAAATAGTAACTGATGATATTAGGTGAACAATTGGTTATGTCACAGATTTTTCCTTTACCTTAAACATTGCAACTGGTGGAAAGCAAAGAAGTGGAGAATTTTACAATACCTTTATTGCTGCGTGCATAGAATCAGCAGATAGTATTCAAAATTCCTACAGTAGTATTTATAACACCACAAGTGGTGTTTGTCACTGTATAATGACCAACTGTATTGATTACAATGACAAGACAAACCATTGTGATCTGAAAGTCTGCCATGCATTGAAAGTGTTTACTGATGGTGCTGAGTCAATCAAAGTGGCAAGAGCAAAACAGTGGTTCAATATATATAATTGCATGCACATAGGTGGGGGGGGCTAGTCTGCTGAGGAGGGCTTAAGCCCCTCTCAGAATGATATCTCACTGAGCATTTATACTGAAGCAGTACAAAACAGCCTATAGCCACCTGGAAACACTTGGTACAGTGGTAAGACACCAACTCTTAAAGTAAGAGGTCAGTAGCTGTAGGAAAATATATATGTTCAGTTTTTTGCTTGAATGCTCTATTAGGGTGAGCATTCTATCACAGTATAAAGATCTATATCACAGTTTTCAGCCCCACTCCAAGAAGGATAATTTATTATGTTCATTAATGCATTGCCAAAATAGGTTTATATAACTACAAATAATTATAATCTGATGTTTTAGTTAAAATACTTCAAATTGTACCTATAAGTTAATTTTGGTGAACTTTGAGACTGTTTGTGAAAGCTAAAATGGCTACAGCATCTGGGAGGCCCCGCTACCAGAGATTCCATATTCTGGTCAGCCCCCTTACATCAACTACTTCCTCTGCCACAGTCATTGCATTTACTGAAGCTGTAAACTGTCATCTTAGAAATTATGGAGAGGCAATTGGACAGCTGTTACTTTTTTTGTGTCATTTGTTATTAAAATGATGTCATGCATGATGCATCAATGTTTGCTGTAAAGTGAGGCAGTACAAATAAGATCAATCATCGAGTTTTCCTGTCTTAATTTCTTGATGCCATTTTGCAGTATTTAGTTTGGCAGAATTGATATGGATGACAGTAGAATTCATAAAGATAATGACAAGACTTCAAGTTGAATGGAAATGATTGGATCATGACACTACTAATCTTATACAAGGCATTGCCACAGAGAGAAATGTCCAATTTGCATGGAGCATAATGGCTGCACACTTGCATTGTGATAATGACAACTATTAACTGTTTTGTGTATTATGCATACGTGTGTGATATTGTGTATGTAAATGCATTATTCTCATTATTGATTGTTTATTGTTTTACTTTGAAGCCCTGCAGCAAGCAAGTCTTCCCACTACTACTAAACGCTACTACTTACCATACAACATGTAGAATAAAATGAATGTGTATAGCTGACAAATATTTATCAGGAAAGCTGTCACAAAACAGCAATGTAAGTGATATGGATGGTATGTATTGACATCTTTATTGAGATTGTCAAATTATAGATAATTAATGAGAATTGTGTATGGATACATAGCACATGTGTGTTTTTGTGCGTATTATTCAGTATATAACGAACTAATGTTCTGCTTGCAAAGACCTGTAAAATAGACACCTGTATTGCAATATAATTGAATATGACTTACAATTTTTTCAATTTCCTCACTTGATGCTGTAAGCTGTGTATGTTCTTTGATGGTCTTAAGCGGTACACTCCAAGTTTTGGGTTGTATACCATCATTTGAAGATAGCCAGTGATCAAATACTTCTATGCGTGAATCCTCTGGCTCATCGGGATGCTGCTTCTTTGTAAGTGTTTGATTCAACCTCCAAACAGTAGGCAATCTTTTTCCAACAGTGGTGACCCTTGGAACTACCACTTTGATCAACTGAGACATTTTAGGCACTATATAAAGAAACACATTCAAAACTGATTACTGCATGAAAATATGTGCCACATATAGTATAATTATTTGGATAGACAGTGGTGTTCTTAGTTCATCTGTGCTATGTATATAGTTGGTAACAACAAAATAATAATACACACACCAAAACAAAGCCCAGAAGGACGGAAAAGCATTACAATGTGTGGAGACCTTCATTGACTGATAATCAACTCTATACAAAAATACAGTTCAAAATGCCTATACAATATTATATAGTTTCAAAGCATCTAGATATGACAGCTAAACTTCTGAAGATACGAATGCATTATTAAAGTATAGTTACCTATACCTTTATCGTGGAGAGCAGGAACAGATTCTAATGCTGAATAGCCTGAAAATGAACAATTTTAGCAAGTAAAAACATTTCACATAGGACTCTTTATTCACAAGCTTATCCTTGTAAACAACATGCACAATGATTCTTATAATAAATGCTTAGTAATATGTTCCTTAAAGTTTAGGTTGTTGTACAAAAAATATCCCTGAACCAATTAGCTACACTACTAGAGTATTTTAATGCATTTAGCTACCTTCAATGTTGGCACAAACAGAAGACGGTAGTGCTTTGTAGGAATTTTAGTAACCTTAGATCTTTCATAATACACCAACGTGTTCTTTTGATGAATATCGAGGATGACATAAGGTGGAGGTTTTTCATCATTGTTTAGTGGACACTGTAAACAAGTCACTGGAGGTGTTGCTGATGGCATGCATACTTTGCTGATCTCTGAGATGAAGGACTCCACACAGATTAACAATTCCCTGTATTGATGAAGAAGTAGGGGTAACTTATCACCAGTTCGCTGCTCATCTTGAATTGTGATAAAGTATTCAATTTAAGGCTGAGACAACTGCAGCTGAAATTGTTGCCATTCTCCTATTTCAAAACAGAAGTATGCTGCTCCTCTGTAGATGCTATATGATAAAAGTTTTTAACATAAATCTTAGCAGTACTTGTTGAATACATGCACACATTACATTGCATTATATGAACACATACATACATATACATACATTCATGTGTACAAATGCATACACTGTAGTGACATTTTGTAAACCGATTTATGAGATGCCCTTTCTGGCAGCGCCATTGGTTGTTGAATATACTCTCTGGTACGAATCTGTTTGCAAAGTAGTAGAGAGTACAAATATCTCCTTGCTTATAGGGCAGTATGTAACTTTCTCATCATACACAAGAAGAGAGGGACCATGAACACCCTCCCTTTCTTTGACACATTCAACTCACGAGGAAACTTTGTGTTTGAAGGTAGCTCAGCAGCTAGGTCAAACTTACCTAATAAGCCCAACAAAATATTCTTATCATTAGACCGGCTGGATTGTTTTAGCATGTAATCAAGCAGTGGCTCACCAAGAAGAGCATACTTGTTGTACGCTCATAAGACTGTTGAAGCACTGCAGTGTTGGGAGTGTAATTGCTATTTGAGACAACTGTGCAGACAAGATCAGATACTTCCTGAGGAGATATGAACATTTCAGTTCTCAAAGAAGGCATTTCTAGATAGTAAAGCAGAATTCCCTTTTGGTGAAATACTGAAGTAGTGCATCAACCTCTTTTCTCTCCTTCAATACCAGCCATACTAGCTAAATCAGTAGCTTTTTCCAGTGTAAGCCTAACTGCAGTCTGTACTTTTTCCAGTATCTTTTCTTCAAAGTTGAGGTAGACAATTGGGTGCACATGTAGCATTTATCACCCACTCAGCAGCTTCCAAAATGGTAATCCTTAAATGATCAACAACCTCTGGATCAGGATTGCTGTTACCAATAAAATGGAAGGCTTCTTTTTGCGGATTCTGACAAATGCTCCAAGAAAGGCTTGCCATCAAACAGCTGATAAATCATCTTGGCAATAGGCTCTTGCTCTTCTAGCATGTGCTCCAACCATCAAAACTGTAGGAACACGAGCAGAAGTTGCTCCTTTTGGTGCCTGCTGTACACAGAGTGAAGTAGAAGCTCAATGGTCTCAATATTGATTTGCATTCCCCTGGTTTTGATCTTTTTTCCCAAACCTACCAAAACGCTGTCGACTGATCACTGGATCGTGTAGCTGTTTTGAAGCATCAAACACCAACAAAGCTGTATCTTCAATGGCCAAGCACAGGAAGTGTATTATAAAATATACTTCCTGTCCACCAATATCAAAGACAATAATTCTGATTATGCCATCTTAGGAGATTGCTTCACTAGCTGCTGTGGCTTTGGCTGCATCAATGACTTCTAGGGGAATTGGCTCTGTAGGTGTTACTGGTGAGGTGTGTTCTATTGATATCAGAGATATGGTGGATTTGACTTCAATTCGGTGCTGCTTAGGTATCTCAGATATTCGAAAAGTAGCAGTGATTGTATGCCACTTAGTAGAAGCCAGCTGACGATCAACACTGCAAGAGTTGATGGACACTACCACTGTAGATGTCTGGGTAGGTTGGAAGGGCTTGTTTAAAAGAGTGTTAATTGTCATTGTCTTGCCTGCTTCTTCAGCTCCAAGGTGACAAGCTTGAATTGGCTGCAAGATCTAGAACCTCTCTTTAGAGCTTCTTGGTAGCATCTGATTACAGATACATCAACTGATTCTTGTCCATCTTGCACATTACTACCTATATTTACATGAATAATTGTTCATCACATACAAATAAACTTAGTACCACAATTCAACTATAAATCCTTCTAACATGTGCCCTCAAGCTTGAGCATATATATCAAAAACTACCACAGTAAGAATTGCACAACAAATATGTGATGCAGCTATACATACACTGGAATTTTAAAAACAAGTTTAGCACTACCGTACAGTGATACTATGAATTGACCCCTGTATGGAACTCCCTTGATTCTTGGACCACCATACACCTTATATTTGTATATCTAATGTCTATACTCAGTAGAGTTTCCCTGTGAGTATTGGAACAGCATTTAAATGAGCAAGGACACATCCGGAGGCAATTAAGGCACACACAAATAATTTATTCGAGCAATTTGATTTTGTGATGCCAAATTACTCTATTAAAAATTAATTTTACCAAAACAGTTGTCTTGGTTGTGTCTCAATAGTATGCCACTAATGATTGTGCTACTGTTATAACACATATGGTACCTGTTGTATATAGTGTTACATCTGAACAATAGTGAACTCCAATACACAGTAGTATTTTCATCACAACACAAGTATTCCTCATGCTGATACGTACATGTACCACCATAACTGGGGGGTCAGGGGGCCATGGCCTCCACACTATTTTTCAAAAGTATGTTTTGGTCTCCACACTTTTGGGGCCAAGTAGCTCAGGTTGAAAAAAATCTTCCAAAGTTATACATTCACAGAAGAAATACATACCTTCATACAAGAAGACATGCAACCACCATAGAACAGCACAGTCTTTTGTGGCAGCACCAGTCTGTTGTGACTGCACAGCAACTATCAAGCTATCTACTGTATTAAACCCAAAAGTGCCTGTAATTTTATTTCTGTTTAGTTCTGGCACGTGATATTTTGCTGTTCAAATATTTTTTCTGGAGCCTGTGCAGTAGTGAGAAGTTAAAACAGTAGAAAGGTTGCCACATTTGTGGTAGCTAAAAGCATTACCCATGCATCCTCTGAAGGAAACTCTTCTGGTCTGATACCATGGTTGCATCATAGATAATGTATGCGTTCCATTTTGTCCACTACTTTGCAGACATACATTATCTATGGTTACATGTTCACATAATTTGAATAATACCCATGGAAGAGTCGTAGGCAAGTAGACGCACATTCAGTACAGAGTTTTGGCTAAATGAAGTATGACAGCCTACCGTTAATGTGAGTCTGTGAAACATTGCATATGTTAGTAAAGTCCACATCATCCATACAAAACTACTTAACATTATATACGTACCAGTGTTTTGGCACTTCCCCCTCCACTGAGATAGAGATATGCAGAGGGAATAAAACTATATAGCACAAGATCTCACTACAGTCAACTGTCTTGACCATGCTGCTAATTATGCTCTGAAATTCTAATTTTAGCAGCTACAATTAATTCACACACAACTATCAGTTGCCCTGACTGTTAGACATGAGGATACATGTAGTTTATAGGCATAGCTAATATACTGGTAAAGCTAGCAGCATAAGTAACATAATACCATCTATGCTACATTACAGGTAGTAGCCCATTAAAATCCATTAAAGACTGCGATTACTATGATGTTTGTATAATTATAAGACTGTAACCTGAAATTCCTGTGTTGGGGGTGGCACCCAAATGAAGAGAATGTGATACTACAGAGCCTGAGGGTTTCTAAGTTCCATAGAACCCTGTGTTTTGAAGTCTGACTTATTTAGACCACAACCATCCTACATATATGGTGATAAATCTCAAGTAGCAGCCTTTGTTATTTCATTGATACCCCACATGCTGTGGTCTTACTAGGTTGAAAATTTAGTATCTTTAGTTGATAGTTTACTGTTCAAATTGGCATATCTGTGCATATTTGTATAGTTATTTTTCACATATTTTAATGTACTCTCATAGTTCTTACATCATCTGTTCACTATGTCTGACCATGGGAATGAAAGAGAGTCCACATGCCAGAAGGAACTTTTGGTAATAATCTAATTCTTGATTTCAGAAATTGATGTTGTCATCACTACAGGTGAGGCAATCTGTTATAGTGCATTTGTGAGGATCATGTGGTTTATATTTCTTCCTATCTTTCAATGGTTTTCTAATGCATCTAGGGCCACTGTGTGGTGATGTCGTTACTTCTGGACTGGTGGACAGACAAATTGGAGAACTGTGATAGTTGGGTGTAGCCCATTAGCCTCGTGTGGACTCTTCAGCGGTGTGTATTGTGTTATCATGATGTGCCATACTGCATCATTTAGGGTGCAATCGTCAAGTGTTTCTGGCATTTCCCAGAGTGCTCCGGAGGTTTGTGGTCTCACTTAGTGGGTTAGGTGAGAATTTGTGTGTCATATAGCTCAGTCAAAGATATGAAAAGAATATAATTATATATATAAATGTTTCTATAGAATAATTTTATTATTTTATGTACATCCAGGGCATATATGCAAAACAGTTTAATGTAGTTCTCAATTTTCTTTTTGTAGTTGGTGTTGACCAGTTTATGAAGGAGGCTATAGATGTCGTGTATAGGTCTATGCAAATGGAGCCATCAAGTTGATTAATAGACATAGCTAGATTTTTTTTGTGTAGTGATCTTCAGGTGTCACATTAATAAGCACCAGTTGCAATGTGAATGTTTTAGTGTTTGAAGTGTGTTTGTATGAAAATTGTTATAAGAGTTCAATGGCATTCACAAATGTGGGGGGTGGTAAGTTATCGGTCCAGCTATGGTTGTGACAAAAGAAGGTGCTCTAGTGTGGGATGTACCCTCCATAGCCTTGCTCACCTGATGTGTTGTGTGGTAAAGTATGTGGAGAGCAGATCAGATGATGGCATATGGTTAACAGTGTTCTCTACCATGTTGGCTATCTGAGGTAAGTAGAAGGTGAACAGTGTTGGGGGTAACGCGTTACATAATACGCGTTACATAATAATTATTATGCGCTTGTCAATTTCATGCCTCACCCCCGGGGGGGGGGGGGGGATACAGGGGATTTGACAAATCGTGGTGTCAAATTCCCCACTACTGGGGAAAAATCGGCTGTCAAATCCCCCACCCCCTAGTAGGGGATTTGACAACACCTCAAGGATGACTAAGCGCATATTTCATGCATGCGACTATAGTAATAAACCTGCCCTGTAGCTAGTAAAATTATAGCAAGTGCGATTTTATTGTTTAGAAATGCAATTACCAAAAATCAGTTAGTGAATCATTGGACAGCTGTCAATTGCCCCAGGGGTGGGGACAAGAAGCAATGTCAAATTCCCACCTGGGGTGTGGGGACGCCCGGGTGTGGGGGGGTGGGGCATGAAATTGACAAGTGCATTACTTTTGTGTAATATAACGAAATATGCTGTAAAAACAGGTAATATAACTCAAGTTACCTTACTTGCAAATGTTGTTACCCAAGTAATGAAGTCAGTTACTGTATGTTTCTACTGACTGAGTAACTGACTGACTGTGACTGACTGATGCCTTCAGACTCGATAATGGCTAAGGCTATGGGCTTGATTTTTTTTACTGTTCGACGTCGCTTCGGCCCGACAGGTGCCTTTTGGCATACCGCATGCAGTACGTACAAATACAATGCATTCTTCATGAACTTAGGGGGCATCTCCAAACTGATTTTGGTACGCTTAACGTCATAATGACGTTAAGGGGGGAGGGGGATTCAGGCCATGATGTAGCTGAACTCTCTAGCATCCATTACGCTTCATTGTGAGCTATGTTAGACCCGTTACACAGCATTACAAATCAAGAACTGTTCGAAAAGCACCTCTGCAATCAAAGTAACCTATATGAAAAGTACGAATAATTTCTGTTGCAAAGGAAAGCCATCATTTGCTACTGCCAAATTGACACTTTTTGCTGTCAGCAAAGATGAATGGGACTCAAAGGAGGACACTGGTAAGTCCATGAAGAATGCATTGTACGTAATGCAGTATGCCAAAAGGCACCTGTTGGGTCAAAGCGATGTTGAACAGTGAAAATCTCAAACCCATAGCCTTAGCCGTTATCAAGTTACACTTGCCTGAAGGCATCAGTCAGTCAGTCAGTCAGTAGAAAATTCTGTTTAATAATTAAAAAAAATTCTGTAGCAACTTGTTGAAAGTGTTTCGGGTCAATCTGAAGACTTTTTTGGGCTTAGTTTTACCTAACCAATACTGCTTCATCGTTGTCAGGGAAAAGAGAGGCTGGCTTTTGGGTGATGTTTCTTCATGGGCCATGCCTACTCCTTTGTGGTCCCTCCTATACAGTTCTATCGTACTGTATGATACACATCAACATCATGATGCTCAGAAACAATCACAATTAATTCCAGAATTGCTATAATCTCACAGCCCTAATAATAAGTTGAATAATTGGTAACAGCCAATATTAGCTAATTTGTGAATATCAGTATCGGTAACGAAGCGGAAATAATTAGCCGATTAACTGAAGCCCACAATCAATCAATAGAGACAGTAATAATTATACATGAAAGTGCTGAATGCAGTAAAAAAATTATTTGTTTCAACTGCTTTGGCTTGTATGTCTATGAAAAGTATGATTGCAAGGTTATAGCAGGCTAAATTTATGGGCTGTCCATGCAATTAGTTAACTGCTCTTTGCAGAGTCTGGAATCCCACTAAAATCACTGTTTGAGGAGCTGCCTCATAACAATTTGGCTTCCAAGTCCATGAAAGGGGTCAGTGGTAAAGCTGTAACAGACCTTGTAGATTGGTCCGCCCATGCAATTATCTACATTATCATTACAAATGCGATGTACACAAACTTTATGTGATTTTCTACTTCTCATCCCTTTATGAAGAATTGAAGAATAACAATATATAATCACTATTGGTTATATCGGCACATCGGCTACAGTAATGAGCATTCAGTCGGTATTGGTAATATGCATATCGGTACAACCTTAAAGGGTATGCATTGATAAATCCTATATAAAAAATCGATATACTCTAATAGAGCAGTCAAAACAGAATATTCATAATGGAACACTATTTACTATCTTGATAAAGGAGCTAAATTTTGAGTTTTACGGAGAATTTGAATGGATCATTACACTTTGGAAATGTGGAATCTGGAATAACGGATATCTAGTTTTACAGATTATACAAATAGCTATGTAACACTGCGGTGTGGGCAGATCAAACGAATTTTTGGGTATACATATCCGATATTACCCGTGGTTAGGGAATTATCTGTATAATGCTCTGTGTACTGTAGAGCTAAAACTTTCTCCAACAACTTTGCAACAATCGAGCTCGGCAACAATTAATCGGACTAACCACTGAAATGGGCTTACATTACAACGTTTCCAATCACTAGGAAATACACCAGTTTTTAAGGACTTGTTATCAACTGGTAGTATGGAAGTGACTAAGGTAAATGAGGGTAATTCCGGACACTCTTTAGTAAAATCGCTCTAACACTGCACTCACAACGAGTTAAGATAACCTCTAGGAATCATTTTAAAGCCTATCTCATGGTGCATCTGCAGTACAAATTTCGTTTTGATACAATCAACTGCTGAGGAGTTATGAGCCAAACTTTAACAGCGTGTAAAAATGCAGCATGCGGCTAATTCCGGACACTTCGAATAACAAGCAATTAGCGCCTTCCACAGGTTATAACAATCCTCTTTGAAATATGGAGACTAAAGTACAACTCATCTGCAGCTTATAAACCAAGTAGAAAGTCCATACCTTTTGGGAGAAAGCAGCAGTGAGTATTTTTAAAAGTTTATGTAATTCGAGAATATTTTCTTTGTATTTCAACCGAGCAGCTGCTGAAAAATCGACTGCCACTCCGCCTGTGCTGCATGGATTCTTATGATTTTTAGTATGCAATTAGCCGAGAGTATGATCTTCATATAAATCTTTGAAAATCGAAAATAGGAGCTTGGGCTGCCTGGTTAAATAAACATTTTCAAAGTTTTTGAACAAAACTACCTGTGATTTTGCTACAAATACGTGTCAAACTTCAAGGTGGAATAACGGATTCGCTTCAATTTGGGTTTGTAGATAGGCCATAGGACACTGCATTAGCATACCAAATTATAGGCCAAGGGATTCTACCATTGTTGAGAACGATCTAAGTGTCCGGAATTAGCCTCTGTCCGGAATTACCCGCACTTACCTTATCTCTTTTCCCGTCCCCATACAAAAAAGTGGTTTGGATATACGGGGGACCATACATGCCATACGCGCTGGTGGGCAGAAGATCGAAACAAGGAATCCGAAAAGTCACAATATACCCTTAAACACCCCCTAACCAAACAATTAGCAAACAACTCACTGATGCCTCCTGTCTTGTTCACTAGAAGGCGCTGACCAGGTAGATGCTGACGTCAGCGTCGTGCAAGTCCCCGTCCCCCCACATGCAGTTGTACGCATGCGTAGATTCACCGTACTACCTTACTGGCGTGTCTGTTTCGGTCAACTAGTCAAGCGAAAAATGTCTTCATATGTGCCCGACCAGATAAACTTTCCTAAAGAAGAAGAAAAGACGTTGAAACTCTGGAAAGAATTGGACGCATTCCAGACCAGCTTAAAGCAGTCCAAAGACCGTCCTAGGTAATATAAGAGTTGTATGTTAGTGTAGCTGTCTGATTTAGTCTGTAAAAAACCTTATGACAAGTTGTGATCGTGCACGAATGTATTAGAATACACCGCGAACCCCTTGTGTAGGTACACCTTCTACGACGGACCGCCATTTGCAACAGGTTTACCTCACTATGGTCATATACTAGCAGGAACTATTAAGGTGTGTGTAGTCCTAATAGTGTAAGACATATCTGCTGTGTGTTATCCCTACCCCACATGTGTAGGACACAGTGACACGGTATGCCCACCAGACAGGACATCATGTTGAGAGAAGGTTTGGGTGGGATTGTCATGGGCTACCAGTAGAATATGAGATTGATAAAACCCTCGGTATAAAGGTGAGTAGCATGGTATATAAACCTGTTAATGTGGACACTTGAGGACACCTACATAATCCAGACACTTAGTTAAGATATATACTGATCTGAACTACTATTGGTTGATCATGATGTCTGTATCACACTAGCTAGAGCCTGTTATGTGGACTATATTGCTATAATCAGTCATCCCAGACCACTTCATCTGTTCCTTTGGGTAAATTACTGTGCCATCATTAATTTGACCAACTTGGCAGTTGGCTACTTGTATAGGTGATCTGAAAAATAAAGGAGAGCCAGTAACAGCAAAGTTTACCAACTGCAGTGACCTTAAGCTTATAATACTTACTATTATATCGGTAGTTGATCTTGCTGGGTTATCTTTGACAAGGGACCACCTTCATGTATGATGTGACAGTATGTTAGTACACTACATATCATTACCATACATTGTTATGTTACAGGGCCCAGAAGATGTGAAGGCGATGGGTATAGGAGAGTATAACAAGGAATGTAGGAAGATTGTAATGAGATATTCTACTGAATGGAAGGTTTGTGATAAGAGGGCAACCAGCTCAGTGCTAGGATTAACAAAATCAACCTCTGTTAACCATTGTGTGTGACCAAAACCCATTGTAGTTGGGAAATTTACTATGATTAGCGTCATATGAGCAATATCTTAATAATGGCTGACCTATGTAGCTATTTCTAGCACTGAGAGGGTTGGGTGCTTATGTTTAAGGACACTCTTATATTCTGGTTACAGGAGATAGTTACAAGGTTGGGACGCTGGATAGACTTTGATAATGATTACAAGACGTTGTATCCATGGTTTATGGAGTCTATATGGTATGTGGTTGAATTATTAACATTGGTTACCATGGTGATAATACAGGTGGGTGTTCAAGCAGCTTTATGACAAAGGACTGGTTTACCGTGGTTACAAGGTGAGGGGCATATTTTAATATATCAGTGATGAAGTAGTTGTTGGATCAGGTGATGCCCTACTCTACCGGATGTAACACACCATTATCCAACTTTGAGTCTGGTCAGAATTACAAGGATGCTGTGGATCCTGCTGGTAGGTGCTTATGTATATATAAGGAGGTGCTTGTATAGTAGGAAATGTTTAGGTGTTTTTTTTTTGTATTGGTTAGCAATGTTTCATGTGCAATAATTTATTTTAGTGGTACTTATTTTTCCAGTGATAGTCAATTTTCCACTTGATGATGATCCTAATGTTAGTGTGATAGCATGGACCACTACTCCTTGGACGTTACCTAGCAATCTAGCTCTCTGCGTACACCCTGACTTCACCTATGTTAAGGTTAAAGGTGAGACTTAAATTTGAGTACTATTTGGGTCTAAATGGTTGGGCATTGCATCATTGTTATTGCTTACAATGGAACTGCATCAAAAACAACATCCTAAAATGTGAACACGTTGATAATCAGAACACTTGTTCATAGTCCTATTTAGACCCCTCACTAATAAAGACTGCTTTAACCCGTAAACCCGCAGAGATCTTTTTGGGAATGCATGTTTACACGGTATAAGCATGCGTGGTGACACTAGGTGGGGTAACTTAATTTTTGTAACCTACAACTACACATTGATCAAAAGTCTGTTCACTGGGCTCCTTGGAGAAGGTTAAATGAACATTGTAACTACAGTGGCTTACTTGTTATGAAGTGATGAATAACAGTGAATCATGTCTCCGTGTTTCAAAGCTCTTGCGACGTATTTAATTTCAATTGTGGGTTTACTCACGTGACATATATGGCTTGATAGAAAATTTAACAGCGACTCAAACAGAAGTGATAGGAGCAAACCACCATTGACTTATGAACCATTTTATAAAAGTATGTGTGCACAGAATTTGTGTGTTTCCTTACCGAAAATTTTATTTACACGGCTAGTTTTGACCTTATCATTTATGTAGAATTCTAAGTATTATTTTAATCCTTGTTAATTAAACAGGTTTAAGGATTAAGTTTGTCACAATGTATCCAGAGCAGAGTCTTGGTTTACTTGAACGTTTAAATCTTGTATACATGTACATATTATAGGTTATGTGTGTGAATTAAGGCTTTTTTAGACCAATCAAACAACAGTATTTACATCATGTTGGAGGACCGGTTGGAGGCATTGTTCAAGAATCCTGAGGAGTATGCTATATTGGAAAGGTTTGATAAGCTGGATTAGTTGTAGTGATGATATGATCTCTTCACAGGTTCAAAGGGATTTCCCTACTGAACAAGAAGTATCAACCATTGTTCTCTTATTTTGCCCATGTGAGCTGTAGAGGATGCAAAAGCTGTTATACGTACCAAATTCTTATTCTCCCTTACAGATGAAGCAGTCAGGTGGTGATCAGGGAGCATTCCGTATCCTGTGTGATACTTACGTCACATCTGATAGCGGTACTGGTGTGGTCCATCAAGCACCTGGGTTTGGTGAGGTAAGATGATCTCATCAATGAGGTCACATGACATCACACACACTATAGGATGACTTCAGGGTATGTACACATTATGGGGTGATCAGGAAAGATGAGCAGGTAGTGTGTCCTGTAGATGAGACTGGCTGCTTCACTAGTCAAGTGACTGACTTTATGGGACAATATGTCAAGGTATGCTAGATGTATTTTCCTGAAAACATACTGTATTTGTAGTATTTCATAATCTTATTGTACACTAGTCAGCAGATAAAGGGATCATGAAGGTACTCAAACAAAATGGCCGTCTTGTTCACCAAAGCACAATGAAGCACAGCTACCCATTCTGCTGGAGGTGAGTAGAGGGTGTGGTTGATATCAATAGGACAGTCCCTTACAGGTCGGAAACCCCCCTCATCTACAAAGCTGTCCCCAGCTGGTTTGTGAGAGTTGAGAGTATTGTTGATAAACTGTTGAAGAATAATCAGAAATGTTATTGGTAAATATGTTTATGTTGCAGTAACATGTATACATACATAATAATAATAATTGTTATTCTACCCCTCAGGGTACCAGAGTTTGTTAAGGACAAGAGGTTTCATAACTGGCTGAAGGATGCTTGTGATTGGGCCATCTCTCGTAACCGATACTGGGGAACTCCCATCCCATTGTGGGTATCAGATGATCTCCAGGAGGTATGACACTGCAACTATTAAGGTTCAGATAATTGTAGAAAAACTGGTCTTGCCACATATTTAGTATTGAGAAATGCCCAGTTTTAAATATTTGAGATTATAGCTTGGAAAGAAAGATTTGTAGAGATAAATTTGGTCAATCACAACTGGTTAAACTGAGAGAAATTTTCCAGCACATGTCTTTTACAACAATACAGAGCTGTATACTGTAGATATGCATCCATATGAGATTTTGCTGATAACCGATATTGAATAATATTTTTCAATCCGATATATGTAATACTGCAAGCTTGTCTTTCAACTAATTTACTAGTTTCCATTTCTGTTTAGTGCATAGCCATTACGTAATACATCCCTGTTGTTAGGTGGTGTGTGTGGGATCAATTGCTGAGTTAGAAGAATTGTCAGGAGTCAAAGTGACTGATCTGCATCGTGAGAAGTGAGCCGGTCCATCTCTGTGTGTCAGTCCTGTACACCACACGCTACACAGTGTGGACCCCATAACAATTCCCTCCAAGACTAGACCGGGAACTACCCTACATCGGATCAGTGAAGTGTTTGATTGTTGGTTTGAGAGTGGAAGGTGATTTCCCCTGTGTTATTATCATGTGATCACTTGTATGGTTTCACAGCATGCCGTATGCTCAGAGCCACTATCCATTTGAGAACAAAAAACAATTTGAGGCTACCTTCCCGGCTGACTTCATTGCTGAAGGGATTGACCAAACAAGAGGATGGTAAGTGTGTAACTGGTGTACAAAGATTATATGCTCTTGAATACATTCCCTACTTTGTATTAAGTAAACGTATTTTACAGTATTATGTTGTTATGTTGTGCCTGTGGCTGTGAAATTTTTTCTACAACAAAACTGTAGGTATTTGTTGTGTACATTATCTGTTATAGCAGCATATGACGTACAATGAGGTTCAACATTGACAATTTGGTACAATTTGTATGTCTGTCTATCCTATTGTTAATGTTGTAGGTTCTACACACTTCTGGTGATCTCCACAGCACTATTCAACAAACCTCCCTATAAGAACCTGATTGTGAATGGATTAGTACTAGCTAAGTGAGTAGGTGTAGTGATGTCATCATGTAATGTAATTACATCATGTGACATCATCATAGAGATGGTCAGAAGATGAGCAAAAGGTTGAAGAATTATCCTGATCCTGTGGAGGTGGTGAACAAGTATGGAGCTGATGCTCTAAGGTTGGCAGGGGCTAAGAGTGAGCTTAATACTGTTGGTGCTGTCATACTGTTACGCTATACACATTAATCCTGTTATGCTGATCATACAGGTTATATTTGATCAACTCGCCGGTGGTCAGGGCAGAGGTGCTCAAATTCAAGGAGGATGGTGTTCGTGACGTAGTGAAGGATGTGTTCCTCCCATGGTACAATGCTTATCGCTTCCTTGTGCAGAATGTACAGAGATTAGAAACTGTGAGTATAGTGGGTGTGGTCTTGTGTTGGTGGGACCTGGATACTTCACCCTCCACCTCCTTGGGGCCAAGTGACCTGATTATCAAGGTGTCCTACTAAGGGATATTGGGACCTTAACTAAATATTGTCTGGATCATGTTGGTGTCATCCTATATACAGTGTAATCTATCGAAATCTCTCTAATGATAATGACCTCAACAAGTCAAAATTTTGACCTGTATGAAAAGGCAAAGATTTTGGTGCCAGTAATTTAAGTCATATCCATGGCAAAGCATTGTTGTGTATTATAGTAAAAAAAGTGGAATCCCATTATACCAAAAGTGGTCACCATTGTCTTGGAGTTATTCATACGTATGTGTGTATGTTGCATCAATTATTTATTTAAATCCAGCAATGCAGATGTACGTAAATGTTTCCTGTGCTACATTACACATGTACCTATCATTGTTTTCTAATTACCAGGAGGAAGGAATATCATTTAAACATGATGATACACTGACCTATACTAGTACTAATCTGATGGACAAGTGGATAGTGTCCTTCACTCAGAGCTTGTTGTCTTTTGTTCATGAAGAAATGGACCGTAAGTGTGTACAAGCATGGATACCATACTAATAACACGGGATTGGAAGCTCCGTTTGCGGGCTCAATATAGCGTGTACATTCCAAATAAGCACTCCTCATAGTTTCGCAGACTTTCCTTTCGGTTGGTAAAGGCTACAAAAGTCTGGTTATTTCGATACCAACTTAGCTAAGGGTAGTGAAGAACCAAGGTAAGTGTATAAGATGATATATGAGCTAGTATTTCTGTGCAATTAAGCTCAAATTGTCTTGTAGCACTACGTAAATTGGGGAACACTATGAAACCGTATTCTGTACTCTTTGCCAAGTCTTTGAAGACATACAGTGAAAACTAATGGAATTGTATTAAAGTACAGACAATTCCAATGGGCTTGTGCCGCACGTTGGTACAATTCAACACTTTTTCCAGAAGATTTTTAGTGTTAACCAAATGACAAGTGAGATAGTTTGTGTACCTGTTTCGGGTATTTCTAAGCGTCCTCCAGACAATTGCTAAAATTATGGCGAAGCTAAATGATTCGTGTAACCAATTACAGTAACCAATTACAGTTCTTTGTTTTGTACGGACCAGTTTAAGCTCGTGGAACAAGACTCAAATCCCATCCTGTGATAATAGAGCATAGCAACCAAGATAGCAACATAACTAATGACATGACGCAACCATCAAATTAATTACTTCCGGTACAACGAGAAGTGCCGTCGTGCAAAACAGAGCTTCCAATCCCGTGTTATTAGTATAGTATCTATGGTACCAGTTATATATAAAGTGTATGGTAATGTACAAGTGTATCTGGACAATTTAGGATGTTTGGAGTTTAGTCCATAGCATCTTGGCAGTTCGTCTTGCTGTGTAAGTTTGACAGACAGTCAGCATTGTCTAGTGTCTCTGTCCTTGTCATATGACATAGTGAATAGTGAGGAAATAAGGCTTTTGAAAGGAGCCCCAATAGTGGCTCAAGGAATGGCTTTACTATTGCAGCACACATACATACTCTTTCTGCCACTATTTCTAACCACCCTACTACTCTTAGGAGACAAACCCCAACACACGTATATACACCTACACGCACTGTATGGAGATAAAACTGTTCCTAGCATAACATCCAAATAACTATTTTCTTGGAATACACACATATTGTAAGTATTTCATTGTGTTAGTAATTGAGTCCTCCATTCCTGTGGACGTGGTTGTGCAATACATTAATCACATGATCACATGAGTGTACATTGGCTGCCCACAATTGTATAGTTCTATGAGATTTAGCCATTCACTGTTTGTCTCCAAATGACGAGAGTTTCAATTTAAAGACTGACCCTTTTAGAACAGTAGTATAAGCAAGAGTTAATAATAGTAGAGAGGGAAAACAATGCCAAGTGGTTGTTACCTTATCAAAATGGCAACTATCTCACTGGACAGCTCCATGGCAACACCTCTGCAGACAGCAGTAGTAGATGTACCATATACTTGTATCTGTTATCATACATTGGCCCTAAGATCACTCATCTTTTCTTGTGTAGTGGGCCAGTGCCTGAGCCAGCAGCTTTCTTGTCACTAGTTTCTGTGTTACACTTAGAACATGTTATCAAATTAATTTTACATTTATATGAAACTCTGTTCTGTAGTCTTCTGAAACGAAGATAAGCAGAAAGAGTCACATATTCTCTACAGGAGCTTGACTAGTGACCCGACAGAAAGGCTGCATACACCCTGTCTTTGATGGTCACATAGACGGATGGCTCTTTACATTCCTTCAATCATATGTAAGTGCTGAGTGAGGTTTGCAGCTTCTTGATAAAGGCTATGGGATAGTAAACCAGGGGGGCTTAGGGGGGCTTAGTGCTTTACCTCTAGTATCATTAGCCCATGAAGTGGAAGTAAGTGACCATCTTGCTATAACATTCCAGGCAATACTTGTAGTATTATCTGTTGTGACACATGCCACATTATTCTGTAACGGTTTCCAATACTGATGCTATGTTCAGCATTGTGACTATCTGGGAGCTAGTACTTTGGGTGGAACCAAAGTACCTCTTAAGAGTAGCAACTTGTGGATCATTGAGCTGTATTTCCATAAACTTATTGGGATTTGCAAGCAAGATGTCTGTATTCACTGTTGTTGCCAATGGGTTTGTCAGCATAGAAGTTACTAGTTCCAGTCAGTACAAGTACAAGATGGCCCCAGGAAAGAATCATAGCATATTTGACCCAGCAACTGCAATAGTGGTGATGATAGTCATAAAAAGTTTACCCATGCCTATAAAATGTTGTTTCTGACTCAATGACCATACCCCTTCCCCTCCCCCCTACCGGACTCAGAAGACACTGGAGGAGGATGTCTTTTATTGACTGCTGTACCTTTAACAGCTTATTTACTGTAGTGAAACTTGTCATCATGTACCTATTACAATAGTCAGTTTTACTATGTTTTGTAGTGAAGTGGCTGCTGTCCGGCCCACTAGGTTGCATACTCATTAATTTTAGGTCAACTTGTTAACCAGCTAACTGCATCCTGCACCAAGTTTTGCTGTAGATGTTGGTGAAGATGTTGATTAGATTACCAATGGCATTATTTGAGGCTTCAGGCTCAGCTACAAAGGAGATCATCAATTTAGAATTGGTGGTGAGATAGATTTGGTTTTGAGGGTAGTATAATTATGAGATGTTGCACATGGACGTTGTTTAATAATCTTGGACCACTGACTTCACTGTACAAGATTGTCTTGGGTATATAGATGCCTTGCCTTTGTCTCCAAGTATGATTCTTCAGTCATCATGTCCAAGTGTTGAGTAAAATAATTTCTGAGGTAAGATACTGCACAAGATATCAAGTGTATCAAGACCTCATCTCTTGAAATACAATTTGGCAATAAAAATCTAATTGTATTTAGTGTGTAGCTCTTGAGTTACATGTGTATACTGGTGATATCCATGTCACTCTCCTCTAGGTTACAGGCTGTACACTGTTGTGCCACGTTTAGTTCGTTTCATTGACCAGTTGACAAACTGGTATGTCAGGTTTAACAGGCGAAGGATCAAGGTGTGTTACTGAGTCCATTAACTAATGTTTCACTAAGTGTGTTCTCTTCATCCCCTCCCCGGTAGGGAGAGACAGGCCAGGAGGAGTGTCTACAGTCACTACATACACTGTATGACGTGCTCTACACCATGTGTAGAATGATGGTGAGTGTGTGTGGTGTGTGTGTGTGTGTGTGTGTGTGTGTGTGTGTGTGTGTGTGTGTGTGTGTGTGTGTGTGTGTGTGTGTGTGTGTGTGTGTGTGTGTGTGTGTGTGTGTGTGTGTGTGTGTGTGTGTGTGTGTGTGTGTGTGTGTGTGTGTGTGTGTGTGTGTGTGTGTGTGTGTGTGTGTGTGTGTGTGTGTGTGTGTGTGTGTGTGTGTGTAACCAACAACAACAGAGGTTTCGCTATCTGAACTAATGTTGGGTGTGTGTGTTTATGCAATTAAAATGCAAACACTGGTACAAAAAAAGTGTCCTGGAAAGGACAACTTGATCAAATACTGTATACAACAGCTCAGTTTAATACTCTACTAAAAGCATACAACTCAATGGGACCATAATGTGTAGTAACTGATTATACCTACAATACCTCTCTTAAAATGATACAGTAGACCATATTAGGAATGATGATGTTGGTCCCAGTAGGTTAAACTGATTACAGTTTTCTTTGAAAGTTTTAGATCCCAAACTGTCCCATAACAAAGAGATACAGTGACAGAATATGACTAACAGAATATGACTAACACATACCTCTTGTAATATACTGTCACTACTACAGGCACCGTTCACTCCATTCCTCACGGAGCTGATGTATCAGAATCTGAGACAATTGTTGGTAGCCAGTCAGAATAGTGGTAATGCCAGTATCCATTATCTGATGATGCCTCGGGCTAAGTGAGTGATCACATGATCTCTATGGTTGTTGCTAGGTGACTTGTACTCTTACAGTATGGCAGTGGTTGATATAGAGATAGAACAATCAATGGCCAGTATGCAGGTTGTGATTGAACTAGGAAGGGTGATCAGGGATAGGAAGGTGTTACCTGTTAAGGTAAGGATAGTTGTGTTTTATGTGTACACCCCTCATAGCATTGTGTGTGTATGGGTGTGCGTGTGCGGGAGTGTGCATGCATGTATGTTGTGTGTACAGGAGTGTGCATGCATGTATGTTGTGTGTACAGGAGTGTGTATGCATGTATGTTGTGTGTACAGGAGTGTGCATGCATGTATGTTGTGTGTACAGGAGTGTGCATGCGTGTATGTTGTGTGTACAGGAGTGTGTATGCTGTGTGTACAGGAGTGTGTATGCATGTATGTTGTGTGTACAGGAGTGTGCATGCATGTATGTTGTGTGTACAGGAGTGTGCATGCGTGTATGTTGTGTGTACAGGAGTGTGCATGCGTGTATGCTGTGTGTACAGGAGTGTGCATGCGTGTATGCTGTCTGTACAGGAGTGTGCATGCATGTATGCTGTGTGTACAGGAGTGTGCATGCGTGTATGCTGTCTGTACAGGAGTGTATGCTGTGTATACAGGAGTGTGTGCTGTGTGTACAGGAGTGTGTGCTGTGTGTACAGGAGTGTATGCTGTATGTACAAGAGTGTATGCTGTGTGTACAGGAGTGTATGCTGTGTGTACAGGAGTGTATGCTGTGTGTACAGGAGTGTATGCTGTGTGTACAGGAGTGTATGCTGTGTGTACAGGAGTGTATGCTGTGTGTACAGGAGTGTATGCTGTGTGTACAGGAGTGTGTGCTGTGTGTACAGGAGTGTATGCTGTGTGTACAGGAGTGTGTGCTGTGTGTACAGGAGTGTATGCTGTGTGTACAGGAGTGTGTGCTGTGTGTACAGGAGTGTGTGCTGTGTGTACAGGAGTGTGTGCTGTGTGTGCAGGAGTGTGTATGCTGTGTGTACAGGAGTGTGTGCTGTGTGTACAGGAGTGTATGCTGTGTGTACAGGAGTGTGTGCTGTGTGTACAGGAGTGTGTGCTGTGTGTACAGGAGTGTGTGCTGTGTGTACAGGAGTGTGTGCTGTGTGTACAGGAGTGTGTGCTGTGTGTACAGGAGTGTGTGCTGTGTGTACAGGAGTGTGTGCTGTGTGTACAGGAGTGTGTGCTGTGTGTACAGGAGTGTGTGCTGTGTGTACAGGAGTGTGTGCTGTGTGTACAGGAGTGTGTGCTGTGTGTACAGGAGTGTGTGCTGTGTGTACAGGAGTGTATGCTGTGTGTACAGGAGTGTGTGCTGTGTGTACAGGAGTGTGTGTGCTGTGTGTGCATGAGTGTGTATGCTGTGTGTACAGGAGTGTATGCTGTGTGTACAGGAGTGTGTGTTGTGTGTGCAGGAGTGTGTGCTGTGTGTACAGGAGTGTGTGCCGTGTGTGCAGGAGTGTGTGCCGTGTGTGCAGGAGTGTGTGCTGTGTGTACAGGAGTGTGTGCTGTGTGTGCAGGAGTGTGTGCTGTGTGTACAGGAGTGTGTGCTGTGTGTACAGGAGTGTGTGCTGTGTGTACAGGAGTGTGTGCTGTGTGTACAGGAGTGTGTGCTGTGTGTACAGAAGTGTGTGCTGTGTGTGCAGGAGTGTGTGCTGTGTGTTCAGGAGTGTGTGCTGTGTGTACAGGAGTGTGTGCTGTGTGTACAGGAGTGTGTGCTGTGTGTACAGGAGTGTGTGCTGTGTGTACAGGAGTGTGTGCTGTGTGTGCAGGAGTGTGTATGCTGTGTGTACAGGAGTGTGTGCTGTGTGTACAGGAGTGTGTGCTGTGTGTACAGGAGTGTGTGCTGTGTGTACAGGAGTGTGTGCTGTGTGTACAGGAGTGTGTGCTGTGTGTACAGGAGTGTGTGCTGTGTGTACAGGAGTGTGTGCTGTGTGTACAGGAGTGTGTGCTGTGTGTACAGGAGTGTGTGCTGTGTGTACAGGAGTGTGTGCTGTGTGTACAGGAGTGTGTGCTGTGTGTACAGGAGTGTGTGCTGTGTGTACAGGAGTGTGTGCTGTGTGTACAGGAGTGTGTGCTGTGTGTACAGGAGTGTGTGCTGTGTGTACAGGAGTGTGTGCTGTGTGTACAGGAGTGTGTGCTGTGTGTACAGGAGTGTGTGCTGTGTGTACAGGAGTGTGTGCTGTGTGTACAGGAGTGTGTGCTGTGTGTACAGGAGTGTGTGCTGTGTGTACAGGAGTGTGTGCTGTGTGTGCAGGAGTGTGTGCTGTGTGTTCAGGAGTGTGTGCTGTGTGTACAGGAGTGTGTGCTGTGTGTACAGGAGTGTGTGCTGTGTGTACAGGAGTGTGTGCTGTGTGTGCAGGAGTGTGTATGCTGTGTATACAGGAGTGTGTGCTGTGTGTACAGGAGTGTGTGCTGTGTGTACAGGAGTGTGTGCTGTGTGTACAGGAGTGTGTGCTGTGTGTACAGGAGTGTGTGCTGTGTGTACAGGAGTGTGTGCTGTGTGTACAGGAGTGTGTGCTGTGTGTACAGGAGTGTGTGCTGTGTGTACAGGAGTGTGTGCTGTGTGTACAGGAGTGTGTGCTGTGTGTACAGGAGTGTGTGCTGTGTGTACAGGAGTGTGTGCTGTGTGTACAGGAGTGTGTACAGGAGTGTATGCTGTGTGTACAGGAGTGTATGCTGTGTGTACAGGAGTGTATGCTGTGTGTACAGGAGTGTGTGCTGTGTGTACAGGAGTGTATGCTGTGTGTACAAGAGTGTATGCTGTGTGTACAGGAGTGTATGCTGTGTGTACAGGAGTGTGTGCTGTGTGTGCATGAGTGTGTATGCTGTGTGTACAGGAGTGTATGCTGTGTGTACAGGAGTGTGTGCTGTGTGTGCAGGAGTGTGTGCTGTGTGTACAGGAGTGTGTGCTGTGTGTGCAGGAGTGTGTGCTGTGTGTACAGGAGTGTGTGCTGTGTGTGCAGGAGTGTGTGCTGTGTGTGCAGGAGTGTGTGCTGTGTGTACAGGAGTGTGTGCTGTGTGTACAGGAGTGTGTGCTGTGTGTACAGGAGTGTGTGCTGTGTGTGCAGGAGTGTGTGCTGTGTGTACAGGTGTGTGCTGTGTGTGCAGGAGTGTGCATGCATGTATGTTGTGTGTACAGGAGTGTGCATGCATGTATGTTGTGTGTACAGGAGTGTGTATGCATGTATGTTGTGTGTACAGGAGTGTGCATGCATGTATGTTGTGTGTACAGGAGTGTGCATGCGTGTATGTTGTGTGTACAGGAGTGTGCATGCATGTATGTTGTGTGTACAGGAGTGTGCATGCGTGTATGCTGTGTGTACAGGAGTGTGCATGCGTGTATGTTGTGTGTACAGGAGTGTGTGCTGTGTGTACAGGAGTGTGTGCTGTGTGTACAGGAGTGTGTGCTGTGTGTACAGGAGTGTATGCTGTGTGTACAGGAGTGTATGCTGTCTGTACAGGAGTGTATGCTGTGTGTACAGGAGTGTGTGCTGTGTGTACAGGAGTGTGTGCTGTGTGTACAGGAGTGTGTGCTGTGTGTACAGGAGTGTATGCTGTGTGTACAAGAGTGTATGCTGTGTGTACAGGAGTGTATGCTGTGTGTACAGGAGTGTATGCTGTGTGTACAGGAGTGTGTGCTGTGTGTACAGGAGTGTATGCTGTGTGTACAGGAGTGTGTGCTGTGTGTACAGGAGTGTGTGCTGTGTGTACAGGAGTGTGTGCTGTGTGTACAGGAGTGTGTGCTGTGTGTACAGGAGTGTGTGCTGTGTGTGCAGGAGTGTGTATGCTGTGTGTACAGGAGTGTGTGCTGTGTGTACAGGAGTGTGTGCTGTGTGTACAGGAGTGTATGCTGTGTGTACAGGAGTGTGTGCTGTGTGTACAGGAGTGTGTGCTGTGTGTACAGGAGTGTGTGCTGTGTGTACAGGAGTGTGTACAGGAGTGTGTGCTGTGTGTACAGGAGTGTGTGCTGTGTGTACAGGAGTGTATGCTGTGTGTACAGGAGTGTGTGCTGTGTGTACAGGAGTGTGTGCTGTGTGTACAGGAGTGTGTGCAGGAGTGTGTGCTGTGTGTACAGGAGTGTGTGCTGTGTGTACAGGAGTGTGTGCTGTGTGTACAGGAGTGTGTGCTGTGTGTACAGGAGTGTGTGCTGTGTGTACAGGAGTGTGTGCTGTGTGTACAGGAGTGTGTGCTGTGTGTACAGGAGTGTGTGCTGTGTGTGCAGGAGTGTGTGCTGTGTGTGCAGGAGTGTGTGCTGTGTGTGCAGGAGTGTGTGCTGTGTGTGCAGGAGTGTGTGTTTGCATGATTGTGGTATAGCATGGTATATTATGTGTAATGCAATTAACTTTCACTACAAAGTACATGACCATATGTGGAGTAACATATGACTCATTGTTGACACACGGTGTTCATGTGAAATGGACGTTGTGTAAACTGTCTGAGTAAACAGTGAGCAGCTACAGTGATTACTGATAGTGTGTGTTAGCCAGGAGCCATTAAGTGCTGACCTTGCAATGTCATGGTCAGCATGGTATATGCAAATGCTTATTCTGCTCTACTGGTGCGTGCCTCACTACTGTGAGTCTTAATTAAAGGCATATCCTTATTTAGTTGTGGCCAATAAAACAATATCATTGTTCAGTACTAGCTATTACTCCACTACACTACAAGCTTGAACACAGGAAACTGGTCATCCCAGCTACATGTGTAGTTTAATTGCATATAACCAGACCTTCATATTTTTATGATATTGTAATCATAATATCTACTATATGCACATAAGAGTTTATACACTACAGCTACTGTAGCTATATCACAAGTAATGGTCTATCACACTTTACTGGTTTGTATTATTTCCTCTTGTCACTTCATGTAGTATCCTCTTCCAGAAGTCGTGGTGATCCACAGAGACCAGTCTGTCCGAGATCATGTGAGCTCACTAAAGAGTTATATATTAGAGGTCAGTCACACATACTGTACGCACATGGTTACACACATGGTTACACACTTGGTTACTCACTTGGTTACACACTGTTGCTATGCAGGAGTTGAATGTCAAAGAACTAGTTGTTGAGGCCGACGAGAAGCCATACAATGTACAGTTGAAGGCACAACCGAACAGTGAACGACTTGGCAAGAGACTTAAGGGAGAGTTGAAAAAAGTATCAGCAGCCATTAATGGTGAGGATCCGTAGGAAAGCACTATTAACATGTTAGGTGATGTAATTGTTAATCAATCAAAACAGTTCAATTGTAGGGCCAAACTGCATCAAAGAGACCTTTCGACGCATAGAACATGCCTAGACTGCTTGTATTCAAGTTTTAAGGATGGTTTCCATATAACCGCAAACTGCCTGTGTTGTTCAGAGCATCTGCAGTAGCCTGCAACTAGCCACTGTGGCCTGTAGCTGTAGTTAAAGACCAGTCCACTACCGGACTGTATTTCTCCGTATTGCATGAAGTTTAATGAACCTTGGCAAGGAACCTGGCAGCAAAGGTATGTCTTTGTTTGTTACAACATGGCCCATTGCAGTTCAGTGACACAAGACAAAGTGTGGTACACACGTTGGTATCATTTTTGGTTTCTTTGTGTTGAGCTTTGCCAGTGTTTGCCTGTGGTGTTTGTTACAAATTCTCCTGCCTCGGATACCGAGAAAACTGGAAAAGTCTCAATTCTTGAAGCACAGTTGTTGCAACACCAGCGAGTTACCGTATAGTAAAAAACTTTGACGGTAAAAAACTTTGGCGAATTTGGCGAATAAGGTTCGATTCGCCAAAGTTTTTTACCGCCATTTTTTTTTTCTTTTTAGTTATCACATGATCACAATCGAGTGGCCACGTTGACGGATTGTGATGAAGTCTATCCTTCAATATTTCAAACCGCTACCAAAAGAGAAAACAGAAGATATTGCTCTACCTGCTCCACATGGACCGTTAAGCAGCAAAGTTCCACCGGGAGCAATCGAAGCGGCCAATGAAAGGGTATCGTCTAAGCTACAACCTCCGCCGTCAACGAAATCCTCCAGTGATGCTGATTCCAGCAGGGGTAACTACATAAAAGTGAGTGATGCCCAAAGATTTGCTATCGCAAAGCGAGCGGCACAGTTTGGAACAACCGCTTCGATGAGATATTTTGCCAGCAAATACCCTGATCAATTTGCGTCTTTGAAAGAACCTACTGTTAGGAGGTGGAAGAATAAATATAAGGCAGACTTGGCAAATAATAAATCTGTTGGCACTGTGAATGACGATTCTGAACAGGAAGAATCACGAGAACTCTGTCTGAAAAAGACTGGACGACCACTCAAGCTGGGTGAAGAACTCGATAAACAGGTCAGGGAGTATGTTGGGGTTCTAAGAGCTAAGGGCCTTGTTATCAACACTGCTGTTGTTATAGCTAGTGCTGAGGGTATACTCATGCACAAAGATGCCAACTTATTACAACAAATCGCTTTGACAGAAGGATGGGCAAAGTATCTGTTACGGCGAATGGGGTTTGTGAGGAGGAAGGCTACAACAAAAGCTAAAATCTCTGTTGAGGACTTTGAAGAAATCAAGAGAGACTACGTTTTAGACATGGAGGTAGTGGTATCAATGGATGAAATTCCTAAGGAGCTTATAATTAATTTTGATCAAACTGGAATACATTATGTTCCAGTTTCAGATTGGACGATGGCTGAAGAAGGGGCAAAACGGGTTGAATTGGTAGGCAAAGACGACAAAAGACAGCTAACTGCTGTTTTTGCAGGTTCCATGAGTGGAGAGTTTTTGCCACCTCAATTAGTTTATCAAGGGAAAACAACACGTTGCCTTCCACATTATGACTTTCCGTCGGATTGGCACATAACATTTTCTGCTAATCATTGGTCAAATGAGGACACGATGAAAAAGTACATTACCTACATTATTCTACCATACATCCATAAGAAGAGGAAAGAATTAAAGCTTGCTAGTGATTATCCAGCATTGCTTACCTTTGATAATTTCAAAGCCCAGTGTACTCATGCAATCCTCACTCTCCTCGATCAAAATAACATTAATGTTGTATTGGTTCCAGCAAACTGCACCGATAGGTTGCAACCACTAGATTTGAGTGTGAACAAATCAGTGAAATCTCACTTACGAAACGAGTTTCAGACCTGGTATGCCAAGAAAGTATGTACACAGTTGCAAGGAGAGTCGAAACACGAACCTGTTGATTTAAAACTTAGCACAGTCAAGCCATTGGGAGCTGGGTGGATGAAATCTTGCTATGACTACATTAAAAGCAAACCTGACATCATTATAAATGGCTTCAGGGAAGCTGGAATTCTACTTTAACTCAACCAGTATTTGATTTTAATGATAATTTTATTAATGCAATAAATTATTTAATGAATCATAACATACACTTATAGCAAAGCATGAGAAGTAGTGGGGTATATATCCACATTATTTAATTGCATGCCCTGAAAATGGAGTCATTTGTTTTGCAGCAAAACAGCGGACTAGGTGCATTCTCATTGCCGACTGTTTATACTTTTGCTTGCTTGGGTGTAATCCAAAAGCCAAGGCTGTAGCATTAGCAATAGAGAACAGCCCACAATCCATCCCTCCTTTCTGCTTTTGACAACGTCCCATTGTTATAGTGAGCTTTGGAAAATTTGCTGTAGCAAAGAGTTTGTGAATTATTCCAGTTGTTTCTTGATCACAGTGATTGAACAACGTATCAAAAACCTTCACTTCACCTAACTTGCAGTTTATAGTCGAAGCTGTAACCCAGTGATGCCTTGCTTGACAGTGAACAATTTGGATGCAGTTAGTGAGAAAACCATTTGGAAAAAGCTGATTTCTTTCTTGAAAAAGTGTAGACTGAAGTCCACTCACTTTTGGATATTGAGCTTTTAGCAACTCCTGTGAAAGATTGATCTCAAGATCAGAGAGTTCTTGGCCCATTATTATGTCTTCTTCACAAAAGTTTTTTGGCTTCTTTTTTGGTGGTGACTGATCAACCTGATCTTGAGTGCTGCATTGAGCAGTTAAATCCACCATTGATACAGACCCATCTATAGATTCCATAGCAACTGGCGGTGCAGTTGACTCAGCACTGGCATTAGCAAGAAAGTCCAAATTAACTAAATCATCCACACAATCTGCAGTTTTTATGCCCAACTTTACATTGATGGTTTCCTGTGTCTTTGCCCATTCCTTTTGGTCATCTATAATGTAGGTTAAAATACAAGGAATTTCTAATCCTCCTTGCTCAAGGTCAGCTGAATAACGTCGGTGCCCATTTACCCTACACTGAATCGTGCCACCACGCCTTATAAAGATTGAGCTCACTTTAGAAATCTTCCTAGGAACGTGTCCCACAGTCGAAAGTACTCCAGAAATATATTTCTTGATGGCAACGGCATGTGTATCGTGACTATTTCCAGGTTCTCGTTCGCATAAAAGTTCATCGTATGCGGTTGGATTCGGCCATATACTTTGGTACTCATGATAACCTCTGCTGCTAGAGTCCACTGAAAAACGAAACGACGATCTTGGCATCGCAGGAGACTACAGCAAACTACACGCTTTCACTAGCACGTGGTTCCGGTTTGACCAAACCAGTTTACGAGAGTCCACGTGCCTTGTCGTACGCCATTACGTAATTTCACAAAAGCCACCCAATCGTCAATGTTTTTTCCGTCAATTTTCAAACTGCGGGCATTCGCCAAACTTTTTTACCGTCAAAGTTTTTTACTATACGGTATGTTTCTTATATGTTTTCATCAAGACCTTAGTTATAATCACAGATAGTTTGCAGTTATTTAGAAACCAGCCCCTTTGGTGACAAGATTTTGACTCGTCAGCCTTCTCACAAGTCCCAAGTGAAAAAAACACTTTATGTTAAACTACTTACATTACCTTTGAGTAAATGGCTGGTGCACTATGCGTCAGCTAAAGTAGTGTGTGGTTAGCAAAGGTCACGACTTGCAGGCTTTGAGCGTGTTATGTTCAGCTCTGTCTCAACTTTGGGATGTTTCTACTGAAATTCACAGTGTGTTGTACGTAATTACGTACTGTAACCAATGAGTCACTCTGGATAGTGACTATATTAGGTAGGTTAACTTCATATAGCAATGAAGCTTCTTATCTCATAGCACCCACGTGTACATATTTGGACTACTTACTGTAGTATGTTTACCATTGTGGCTTGTCACTTCACATTGTTATAGCTTTCACTGAAGATGACATCAAGGAGTTACAGTCATCAGGGGAAATGGTAGTTGCTGGCCACACCCTAACAACAGAAGACATTAAACTACTCTACACCGTTGATACTTCCCAGTCCTCTAACTATGAAGCACATTCTGATGGGAAGGTGTGTGGGTGTGTGTGTGGGTGTGTGTGTGTGTGTGTGTGTGTGTGTGTGTGTAGTGTAGTGTAGTGCGTGTCTGTATGTCTGTGCGCATGTTAGACCAGTGTGGAACTCTCCAAAGTAAGAACACAATGGAAGAGGTACTTGTAATTTTATTCCCAAAGTGTTCATTATGACTATGACAACGTGCCACGTTAATGCTCTATCTAGTTTACACAACTAGTTACAGTCACTTGATAATGATACTGCTAGTATTATAATAGCCTATTCCACATACAGATGTTAGTGTTACTCAATTGTACTCCAAGTGATGAGATGAAACAAGAAGGAATTGCTAGGGAGGTAGTGAACAAGATACAGAAACTGAGGAAGAAGGTAAGTGTTACCATAATGGTTGCCATGTATCATATAACATCACATGTGCACGCACACTCTCATACTTTTAATGCCATCATCATCATTCAATGATAGTTTGTCCTTAGGTATTCTTGGCCAAATATACACTGTACTACTTTAAATACTCGCTTTGACGAGAAAGGATTTGTTCACACACACAACACTACACACAAACTACATGCACACTTAATAACAACACTCTCCACCACACAGGCAGGGTTGAAGGCTAGTGATGAAGCCAGTATAGTGTACTCATATGTGGGAAACCTGAAGAAAGCTGTTGAACTGTCTAATGTCATCAGTGACTATAAGGACTACATCACCACAGCAACAAAGGGTGATATTTCACCAGGTGATGCCCCTGGTGCTGATGTCATAGCAGAAGATGAACAAAAGGTAATTAAATGTCACCAGTTGACAACAAAGTACCAACACATAATATGTTAACCTGAAACCTTGTTAGTAGCCATACCTCCCTTAGGAGAGTGTTTACCCTCCGTGTGTTAACAGTTTCATTGTTAACCCTAGGAAAGTGTTTACCATATTTTTACCCATTAACATCTGTACTTGCAATACAGTGTGAATAATTCCCAGACTGTTTTTGTTGTCAATATTGTCCTGGGTGGCAAGGTATACATCTTTCCTTGGCCCTTCCTTAGATTTGCATATTCTCTACCTATACATGATACAGTGCAGGTTTATTGTGCATCACATGCCACGTCGGGTTTCTACTAGTGTCTTGTATAAAGTTTGCCAGATGTTATGTACGTACCACTGTGTAGCAACCAACAGTCTTGGTCCTGAAATCTATCCACTAAAATATTACAGTAAACACCCACCCTAATTAAAACGACTGTTCTATTAGAGTATTTGTGTGTGTATGTGTGTATTCTGTTAGAACAGTTAAACACTCTGTGTACAATATAAACCTATCTGTATGTTTCACTTATCTGAACACTTCATATCATTTCCTGAACACTTCTTATCATTTCCTGAAACCATTTTAGTTTAGAAGATCTACTGTATTCATTTCTCTCGCCCCCACAGATCAAAGGTTTGGAGGGAGCCAGTCTCAAGTTATGGTTGGTGTCAAAGAGACAATACCATACTACTGCTACAAGTAGTGGTCCCCCTCGATGTCGCTATGTCAACATGTCAGTGTTGCCCGGGTCCAGTATAAGATGTGGTGGTACTACCGGAACATTGTTACTGGAGAACCCTGTGGGAGAAAATGTGTTGAGCTATGAGAGGTTACTACTGGAGGTATGGACTATAGTTGTGTATTGTGTGTGTATGAGGCAGTGAGGCCAAGTGGCTAGAGCACTGGCCTGAGGTTCCAGATTTGATTCCCAATTGCTATATTAATGTTTCCTTGTACTGACATTGCTCCAGTCTACCCACCCAACTAGGATCACCCAACTAGGATCATCAAACTAGGATCACCAAACTAGGATCACATACCTATTGAACTAGAAAATGTCAACATACCACACTACCATGTGATACATTACTGTTGCTCACACTGACTTGTCTTACAGGCTGGGGTGTTGTTCAACTGTCATGGCAAGAAGATCTCGCTATATCAACTAACCAAAGACAGTGAGTTACACACATCAATGTCTTATGTGTATTAAATATAACGGCTAGACCATGTACGGTTGTGTGTACTGTAAGGTTTTCTCTATATACAGTGCTCCCCATTTATCTGAACCAAGTACTTGGTTATCCAAACAGTAGAAATGATGACTGCTCTATTAGAGTATTTTGTCTAAGATGAATGTTTTATTAGAGTATTTTAACAGAGCTCTGTATGTAAGGATTATCCGAACTTTGAGTATGTTTTGGTACCATGGGGGTTGGATAATCAAGGGAACACTGTAGAAATAGTTAAGACATTTGACCAATCATATTGGTTGTTTGTTAACTTCACAGTTAAATGTAGAAATTACATGCACATCATTTCTATATTGTTGTCATGCAAGAACTATTGTACCTTCATACCATAGTGTATACAATCATAGATAATAGAGGACATGAAAGGGATAGGAAACATAACGTGAAGTCACAAAATACGTACATTTCTATTGGAATTCCGTGCATTGCATCACAGACATACTCGTTACACTTGCTGCGCTTGTATCAGAGAGAAACAAATTGTTGTAATGACAGAATTTTGTAACCAACGACTGAAACTTTGCTACAATGAACTCAAGTAAGTAATCGAGGGAACTAGGATGGTACCAACCTTTAAGGAAGTTATAAATTAAAAGAGATTGAAAGTGAAAAAAAATAATGGCCCAAAATTACTTTAAACTCCAAAACTTTCTTGTAAATATATTCTATCCTTTTAACTGTGATAAACCTATTTCTTACCATTTAACAGAGAGAACTAGAGGGAATATCAGAGCAAAACAGGAACTGTTGCTCAAAGAAATGACTAAGTCTCTTCCATTTTTACCAAAAGTTAAACCACTTAGCAGTACAACGCAAGGGTAAAAGACTGTGTTGGTGACACGCCTAGCTTACCACAAGATTCGAAAGTGGAACCGGCTATACAAGAAGCAGTATGGACGAGGCATGAAGGTACTATGAGTGAAGGTATGACAGCGTGTAACAATCACAGTTAATGCGATATGCTTTGTTACAAAATCTACGGTCTGAATTCTCTTGCCAAAATCTCTCACAAAGGCCTAAATACTTGCTGTAACTATTTACACTGCTTAGAACACTGCTTGAGCACAAACTGTCTTGTCTTTCCAAGTCACCCATAACAGAAATCAAACCGGAAATTCCTTACGTTTCTTATCCTTTTTATGTACTCTATTATCTATGATACAATGAGTTTTATCCGAAATTACGTCACAGACATAAAAATGGCCGCTGTAGTGTGGGGACATTCGTAAAATTGTATGGGCGACCATGGGAAGAAAAATTTTGAACGGCGATATCTCAGCCAAGAAGGAAGATATCAAACTCTAACTAGCAGGTATGGCTATAAGACATTACAATAAGTGCGTAAAGCAATTTTCGGTTGATTTTCAAAACAACGCTAGATTCCTATTCTTTCAGCTAATTTATAACCATACCTGCTGGTTAGAGTTCGATATCTTCCTTCTTGGCTGAGATATATATCGCCGTTCAAAAATTTTCTTCCCATAGTCGCCCATACAAATTTTACGAATGTCCCCACACTACAGTGGCCATTTTATGTCTGTGACATAATTTCGGATAAGGTTTATACAATGATCATTGTGATCCACTAAATGGTCATGTGATTTAGAGTGATCATGTGATCACCCACAGGTGCACATGGTCCAGTAGAATACAGTTCAGTATTGGAGAAGTTGTCACCTAGCAACTGTGATGTGTCCAAATTACAAGGGACTACCATATTTGTACATGATGAGGTAATGTTATTTATAGTAACTACCTAAAATAGTCATATATTATATATCTACTAGGAGGTGTTAACAGGACAACTAGATGATGGAGCAATGTTGGCATCACTTGGTCAACTTCCTGTGGTACCATATGTTAATTTAACCCTCAAGGATGGCAAAGAGGTGACAGTGTTCACTGAGAACCCCAAGGGGGTTAGCCTGGGGCATAACCAACCTCATCAGGTAATGTGTAATTAGACACTAGTATAACATTTCCTACCATAGTTAAGTATAGTGAAGTAACTGCTTGTTTTCTGCTGTACAGTTTGTCCTTCAAGGTACTTATACACATTGTTCTTATGTTTTTTTGAAAACTACTTGTATTAGGTTTTGATAAATGTCCTCGATTTGTTTGAAAATGTTAATCCCAATGGAAGAGTCATATACATCCATTGGCCTTAACTTAATGGCGCAATGTGCTTGAGAAACTTATAGGTTTAACTTCTGTGTATCTAATCATGTTATTAGTTTTAGGCACCGATTAGTAGTGTCATTGTAGCCACCACAATGAATACACATTAAAACTCTAATAGAACATACACTTGTTTATTCTCTTACAAAACAGTCACATTGAATGATGATATACTAATTCAGTTGTATTATTGTGTTTCCTGTATTGTAGTTTGCTGACCAGTTGTTCAGGGAACACTGACGGAGACTAACAGGACTACAATATTGTTGTATTTATTAATTTTGATAGTTTGAATTGTTAATAGTATAAATATAAGTGTAGTGGGTATTATAGTAAGATGTTGGGGGGATGAGCTGTATAAACTAAAAGTGATTCAAAGCTGTAGCAACACCACTACAAAGAGGCCTGAGAGTAATGTTCCATTGATCATGGTGTCTATGTACCTTAACAAATACAGACCTTCAGCACTTGTGCTGTAAAGCATTAACAAGTGAGTAAAGTACATTAGCTTAGGCACCCACAAAAGTATTAGTTAAGTAGTGCACACAATTTGATTGTCATTGTGTGTTTCATGTTGAACATTCCTTCAGCTGGTGCAGTAAGAATAGGCGAGCTTCACTACATCACATTGATTTCTCTACATGGTTGGCAGAACATTGCAAACCCCTAAAGCAAAATTGCTTAGCTATTTCTCTCATGCATGTGAAATGTTCCTTGCACTTGGAGCGTGCATACTCTAGTAGCAATTATAATAGTACTAGTGTTCTTGAATATTATGCACATAAAAATGTGGAAATGTTGTTGGCACTCTGGATCCCCTTGGGACCAAGACATATATTATACATTATGCATGTTCACATATTCAAGTTCGGAAAATACATTTGTATTGAGAGCCCTGTTCAAATACTCTAATAGAACATACAGTTTAGACAGCAGTAATTTCTACTGTTTGTACAATAGAAGGAGCACTGCAGCTGTGTGTTGGGATCAGAATTATTATGGTGAGATATATCGCTGGCAATAACACATGTATAGCTTTGCCAGTAAAGGAAGCTGGTATTAAGCAAACACTCATGGTAATCTTCCTTTGACTCCCTAGTTTTTATAGCTATATCAATGGAACCCCTTTTCATTGTCAATCAACACCCTAACTGAGGACACCTAGCCTCCCTTCAAGGGATGAAATTAAAACTTGTGGCCAGTCTAATAGTCCAAAAATACATAATTATGTTTTAGTTAATACAGTACTGTGTATCTGCTTCTGTAAGCAATCAGGGACGATCTCCAGGAATTATACATAAGTGTTACTTAATTAGTTATCCAAGTTTGCAATTGGATAGAATAATTATTAAATTTTTATAGTCAATATGGACTATAAGACTGGTTTTTGTCAGATTAATCATTCTACCCTATATAATTAAAGCAGTCAGGTAGAAGATCAGTGTAAACAATTTCAATACAGCAAACATCTGGTGTTATTGAGAGTTTACGATGTGAGTGCTGTTCTTGGTCAGTGTTTAATGGAACTTTGTTTAATATAAAATGTGACTGTCTCTGGGAAAACCGGTCTTATCGCCCATTTAAAAGTATCGAGAAACGTCGGTTTTAAATATTCTGTGTGTTGTAGCTGGCCAATGGTGGTAGCTACGCATACCAAATTTTCACACGTTTCACAACAATTTCTCGCCTTCCTGATCATCCACTGAAGAAGTAGTCAACAGCTAAGTTTCCCGCCATTTTAGATAGTTTTTAAACCGAGGTTGTCTGTATCAGGCGAGCTCCAGAAGGGGTGGGGGCCCTGGAAGGCGGGCAAGATGGTGTTCTAAAATTGAAAAGAGACGTGCTGGGATGAATTAGGCCAAGCCATAGGGGCGTCTGGATTCAGTGGAATGGAATGGTGGAATGGACTGGAATGCGGGTGGAATGGAATGGAATGGTGGAATGGAACGGTACTTAGGGAATTTCAATTAGTGGTCATCTCTTTTAAAACACCACCTTCTAACAAAGACCACCTCTTTACAAAGACCATTTTACTTTAATATCTGAATTATTGTTTTAGAGCCCTATAATATAAGACAGTCTATTGATGAATTGTGTGCGACATGTTATGTCCCCTAGAAAAACCAGTGATATCTGATTTATGATACAATACAGTAATAGCTATATACCCCATACAAAAAAAAACAGCTTGGCTATACAAAAAAAATATGTGTCCACGAAACTAAAAGCAACTGGCAACTAAAGAAGCTAATATCTAGAAATGAATGTACTGGCATGTAAGTATAATTTACAATAATCTTGGTCCTTTATCATTGACTTGTGTAGTCTGACTGTATTAATTCCCTGTAAATCTAATTGGCTAGTAAATTGGTACCTTTCTCAATAGTCCGGTGTTGTAGAGGAGAAAAAAGGCAGCTAGTTCTAAGTCCTTGAATTAGGTTAGGTGATCCTAAGGCTGTAGCACATGTTGCTGTCAGACCTTCAGTGCTGGTCACTGTAAAGTGCTAATAATAATAAATCACTAGCCAATTAGAGTTACAGGGAATTAATTAGGAATGCAGCAAGACTGTATGAGTGAATGATGATGGACCAAATTTTTATAAATTATAGCAAGTTATTTGTCAGTATTTCTTGGCCTCACCCAAATAATAGCTCCTTTAGTTGTCAGTTACTTTTAGTTTGATTGGGACGTCACTTTATACAGCCAAACTGATTTTGCATGGGGTATATTGCTGTATTACAAATCAGATATCACTCTGATTTTCTAGGCATGTGGCGTACAACTGATCAATAAGACCATTCTATGGGGATACACTCTAAAACAACAAGATAGCAGCATTTTAAACATTAAAGTAAAACGGTCTTTATAAAGAGGTGGTCTTTGTTAGAAGGTGGTCTTTATAAAGAGGTGGCCATCAATTGAAAGTACCGTTCCATTCCACCATTCCATTCCAGTCCACCATTCCAGTCCACCATTCCATTCCACTGAATCCAGACGCCCAAGTTATGGGCCATTCAGGGCTCAGAACTGGCTAAAATGAAAGGAAATTTACAGCACAGGTCATTGTCCAACACCACAGAGCTGTACAGCCACACACAGCCATCTCCTGGTCGGCCAGGGCTCCATCAAGACCCCAGACCACTCGTACGGCTCGCCACTGTGCTGTAGAAAAGCAGCCAGCAAAAGCAGACCACTTTACTCTGGTAGACTGTGGCAGTGAAACTTGATAGTGCATTCATTAAGCTTTGTGTTTGTGTGAAAAAATCAAACTTCCTTTCTTGGGCGATAAGAACGGTTTTCGTAGATCCAGTCACAAATGCCATACACTAGAGCTCTGTTGAAATACTCTAATAGAACAGTCATTTTCAATGTCGAGGATTACTGCTGTTTAGTGGAATTTTCTATTGACTAACTGACTGACTGGCTGACTGACATCTACAGACAAGGGTATACATAGCTAACTCAAATTGGCTATTTGCTATGTGTGAGTAATGTTTTCGTCACTTCAGTCTGATAGGTGTCTTTTGGTATACTACTGCATTGTACAGTATACATGTATCGTGGGCTTACCTTTGTGTTCCATTCATTTTTACTGACAGTACAAGCTATTGATTCACTGAAGTGCCTATTTTAACACCACACATGCATCAACATTTGTAGCACGCAAATTGGTTGTATATCGGCAAATTTCACATAATCATTATAATTCTCTCTATGCAGGGCTGTTTATGGACAGGACATAGCTGAAAGCTTGAAACACAGGGGCTTATTTAGGGGAATTTCCTGGGTTCCAGAAACCCCTTTTGAAATTTCAACATGTGAATTTGCAGCCACTACACAAACCTATGACAGCACAAATATATATACACAATGAATTGATGGGGCAGGTCAGTATATTGTAGTTACAGTGTAATAGGAAACTGACATTTATTTGCTAAATAGAATACAATTTACAGCACGTTGCATTTCTATTTAAAATTGCATGCCTCATGCATACAGGCACACACAAGATTGAAAGTGTTTTGTTGCATGGAACAAGTTGCTGACGTCGGGGCCGGACTGTGATTTCCAGTATTTAAAAGTTGCTCCATGAAGGATAGCGTTTGAAACTGTGCATGTTAAAGCAGTGCATCTGTGATGCAATTTTTAAACAGAAATGCAATCTGCTGTAAGGAATAACATAAATGCAATTGAAGGAGCCAGCAGCAAAAGGGGATAAGTACCATTTGAAAATTTAGGTGACCACATACTCACATAGTGGGCATTATCAACTTGTTTAATGCCCACTACGTGGTCACTTGAGATTTCGGGACATAATTGAATTTTTGCAAAAAATTATTTTGAGACTGTTATGAACATGAACATTAAATTCTGTAATTGTTTACTTAGTGACAACATTATTCACATGGATAAGCCATTCTAATTTACAGCATAAACAATGGAAATCTAAAATGGCACATGTTCCCATTTCCCACTGACCCCTTACAACCTGATGATTTAGCAGCTTAAATTAACTTTTTTTTGATTGAGAATTGGATATGCTCTTGTTTCTACAATACTTGTCAAGCCATATCCATAAACCATCAATGATATTTAGGACTTAAAGGGAAGTATATAATTACATTTATAAAGAATCCATGAAAATGAAATTTGAAGCATCTTAATGCTCAAAATCTATCAGCAGCTGGGGGCTGTGCCCCATACTCCATACACTATACATATAACTACCCTAACTATCTTACAACATTGTTAACTTCTGTAACACTACATTAAAGGATTGTTGCTACATAAACTAAGATGTGTATTTGCTGTTGTAATTGTACAACAAATTGTACACCAATATACTAACAATACTAATATGTGATGTAGATGTTTCCAAGGGCGTATCCAGGATATGTGGTTTCCAGATTTCATTGGGGGAAGGGACACTGGTTCCTACCCTAAATCTTCCCCTGAAAGCAATCAGGCAATGACCTGTGACTTTTTTTGGCCTCGTAGTGTTGCTCATTGTACACATATACATAGCTAGGCACTTAGGGCATAATAATATGGCACAGTTTATGATTGTGTATAGTATGTCCACATCTGTCCATGGAATTACTACCCAAAATATTAAATAGCGCAAGGGAACATGGAAAACTAGGTGGGCTAGAGCCCCTCAACATGAGATCAAGGTACTCTAATAAAACAGTCAAGAGCAATCAGTGTAATTATAAAATCACACTACATTAAAAGTTCTTAAACAACTATATCAACATTATCTATATATATTGATAACAACATGTGACTGGATTTTGGAAAATCACCTCAATGTCACATTTTACAGTGGATAATTAAAGTAAGGCACTGCAGACTTCTACTATGGATTAGATCAGTAGTTAGTATATACACTGAATTACAAGAATTTTTGTGAAACATTTTACTAGTCTATAAGTGCTTTAGTGGTGACAGTGTAGATTTGTATTTCAAGTGACATTAAGACTGATTTCCAAAATCGGGTAACAGGGGTGGATCCAGGGGGGGGGGGGGGGGTTGGGGGCTGAAGCCCACCCCCCCTTCATATTTAGGCTTTACTTGATCAATATGCTGAGTATTATAATGAAATTTTGTCTTAGCATAATTATATGATCACTAATAATGCAAATACTCATAAAACCACCTTATAAACGTCTTTCCAAGATATTATCAGTGGATTTATGCTAAAATTTAGGCAACAAGGACCCGAATCAGCATTGGAGGTTTACAAGATCGAGATACTCTAATAGAGCAGTCAGCTAACTACTCTAATAGAACATTCACTGGAAACATGTATTTGGTTCTGTTATGGAATTTTTCCAAATCTTCCTGCACCTATACATACAATGAAGTGAATTGGTCTGTTTAAAGGGCTTCATTCATCTACTTGTGTAGTTAATATGTATGGCAATACTTAATTCAGGTACACAATGTCCATTGAAAATGTTCTCAGATTCAATCTTGTATTGTTCAAATTTCAAAATTTTCCACTTTCAACATTATTATTCTAACATGCACCTATTCAGTGTTGTGCAATTGTGAGAGGGGTGCATCATGTACTTGGTTGTCTGTACCTACCCAAACTTTTCCATTAGCAAAATGCTTCAGAGAGCCATACCTATAATCTAAAGGCAGTATATAAAATATCTACAGGCAGAAAATATTATGAATTTTATGTGGAAATGTCTCCAAATTGCAGTGTTTTAGCATCTATTTTTCAAAATTTTCCTGGGGGGGCATGCCCCCAGACCCCCCTAGTTCCAGCATGCGAAGAGTGTGCTTCGCTACCTCTACCCAAGAGATCAGTACCTTGAGTTAGCCCCCCCCCCCCCCCTTTTATAAATCCTAGATCTGCCTCTGGGTAACATAATAGACAATATACTACTAAATGCAATACAGGTAGTTCTAGTTACGATGTTGACTTCACTTAAAATTTTCCTATTAAGCTACCATCCAGTTCTTGCAGTTCTATGAGTAATACCCTGACAGAGCGAAAACGTTATCATGCAGCCATACAAAAGTTTATAGAACTTTACATAAGATTTCACCATCACATCTACATGATACTTTTCATTATACTGTTGACATCATTTTTGTGTTGCTCATAATACTCATCATTTTGTACCAAGAGTTAGAACTACATTAGCAAGAACTGTTTTTATTTTTGTGGTACACAAATTTTGAACTTGCTAAATCCCACACTGTATGTATGAAGCAAGGAAACTGGTGGATTTTAAATCTTCATATGTGACTGAATTTTGGAAAATCACCCATATGAGCGCATGTGAAATAATTAGAATTTTCATGTTTAGTGGGTTGTTAATAAGAGCAGGAAACAGTTCTAAAAATATTTCAAGAATTTCTTAGAATTTAGAATGGCTTAAAAACCATCAACAAGTAGATTTGCACTATGAAGTTTGTAATCTGATCATTAAACCAAAATTCAGTCACATATATGCATGTAATTAATGTGTACTTAATAATTGTATGTAGCTATGTCAATCAGGGCACTGCTAAAAAGCAGTATTTTATACTGAGCAGTCTTCCCTTAAAAAATTTTCAAATGTGATGTTTATCATACTACACATCTTGTCACCCCAGGGGCGGATCCAGAGTTTGGAAGGGGGGGCACTTTGCTGAATAATTGAAGACCAAAAAAAAAGGTCGACAACAATAATGGCTGTCCTTTACCAAGTGTATATACTATAAAGTATATAAAGATCCTTATTCAGATCCTCATCATAGCTTCATAATTAAGCTACACTTCCTCATGAACACTGTGACTGCTTTACTAGAGTGATTGACTGCTCTATTAGAGTATCTCGATCTTATATGCATTTTTTAAAGGGATAGGGGGCACGTGCCCCCCCCCCCCCCCCCCCCCCCCCCCCCCCCACTGCACCTACTAACACACTCTAGCTACTCCCTGGTATGTTGATTTGCGTTCCTCCTGACATGGGACCTTCAATATCTGGGTATATATAATTTACAGTCACCCTCTGCAAGTATAATAGATCACATTATATTTGTTTGGCTGGTAACCCCCAAAACAGCAAAAATATCCCCTCGAAGCTACTCCTATACGCGCAACTAGATTAATTATTTCATTAATTATCTTTGTGCGCTAAATAACTAAGCCATGGGTGTGGTTGCACACGATTGCAAATATTTGATACGAGTACTCATTTGATATCATATCACATATTTCTAACGGACAGTAAGTACGTCTTCACCTACGTCTTCACCTACATATACAGGTGACTATGATCCCTACCAGTCACATTGTTGGACGGACCTAGATCGATGAATCACGGTAAGATGTTAAACCATAGATAATATATAAGGTATATATTATCTATGGTTAAACGCACTCCCACACTCTAGCCATAGCTACTGTAGATCACTTGATGTAGATATAACGAAATTCTTAGTGCATATAATTATACGCCATGTGGTCCATACACCAGACAAATGTTCTTTGATCAGTCAAGTACTAGCTGTGTATAGAGCCCCACCCACCTATTAATTATACCGCACGTGATGTGATCATTACACTTCATGTTATGTAGACTAAACATGTCAGCATCACTACAAGTATTCCAAGATCATTATGCGTCGCTGGTGCAGTCTTTACCACTCAATGATGCCACGTTCATAGCAAAATTGCATTCTAAGCGTCTACTACCAGGAGACATCAAGGCAAAATTAAAGACATTGGGTACACCAGCAGAAAAAGCAACAGAGTTCTTGGATCAGGTGATCGAGCCATTCCTTAAGAACAATGATGTTACACCATTGAAGAAGTTACTGACAGTAATGGAGGATAGTGGTTTGAAGAGGTTGACTAAAACCATCAGGTCTGAACTATTACGTCATGGATCATGTGATGGTATGTGTAGAAGAGTAGCTAGTTATGTGTAGATTGATTATTCTGTTATTAACCATATTTGGCTTGATCAAGTTGTGACATGGATAACACATTTCAAACTGTCAACACAATAAAATAATATATATATTTTTTTACAAATTCACAGTTTACAGCTGTATCTACTGCAGTGTAGCCTTTTGTAATAGAAGTCTACTTGACAAGGATGGACACACTCATACACACTCGATAACAATCAATTACAGACACACACGCAGTTGTTATAATTATGTACAGCTTGCGGGTACAGACACATTACAATCGTCCACCAATCTAAAAATCTTGTCCCAAGCTTAAAATTGATAACTACCATAAATCAGGAAAAATTAGTCGTCAAATAATTTTCGTCACTGGCTGTATTTACGAAAATTAAAACAACAACTTATTTTAAACTATATATACGAATAATTTGTACGCACAAATAGCTATTAACGTATAGTTATTCTGTCAAAAATATTAGTTGATTATGGTAGCAACGAAAATATGTTGCATCAGAATTTTAATAGATGAAAAATTTCTACACCAAAATTTTCCTGATTTACGGTAAGTTCAGTGGTCTTCTGCTACGGATAAAGTGATGATTCAGAAGTAGACCCTATGACATAATGTGAGACTTGAGGGGATACCAGTTTGATGAAGACTGTTCATGTGTTCGTATTGTGCTATCAGTCTGTGGTATGCTTCGATGTTGAACACGATTGGTGTGTACCACTTTAGTGCTCTTCTTTAAGTTCCACAATGGTCCGCTTGTCTTTCCATCTATTTGCTATTTGTTGGGACAGACAGCCAAACTGGATCTCCTGGTTGAAAGGATCTTGTCCTGGAATGTTTGATATGAAACTTTTGTGTTTGTGAAGCAGAAGCCAAATTTGTATGAACTAAAATAATCTTACAAGTGTGCTAGCTTAGTCAGTAGCTCTGCAGTGTATGAGTTCAGATCAAAGGTAGTCTCAAAATGGTGAGGGTTATGGCTGACATCCAAACAATTAGTTGAAATGGAGATACTCTTGTTAAAGAGTGCTGTGTTGTCTATATGACAAAGGTCTGAAAAAAGACAACTTCCAAAGTTTCTACCTTGCTCTGAGAGTATGACTGAAGATGGAGTGAGTGGAGCCTCTAGCTACAAGTCATATAGAGAAAAGAAATAAAGTATGATTGGTCTTCATCTGCCTCTGATCCATTGAATGGGTTATGTCGGGCTGCTTTTTACACTGATATTGAACATGAAGTTCTGCCAGTGACTGAAGGATATCGAGTCACTTTGACATACAACCTTTACTATGGTGGTGATCTTGACAGACTCAAAGTTGACTTAATTAACAGGTAATCCTTTCTTCAGAACACTTCAAGCGGCACTTAGTAATCCCTTTTTCATGCGTGAAGGAGGTGTACTGGGCTTTAATACACATTATTCTTATACTTTTGATTTGCAGTGGGCTGATGTGTTGGGTTGCATTGCAAACTTTGTCGTAGATTTCAGGAAAGGCATTCTCACAATTCAACTTCTTTCTCATTTCATTGTAACAGGTGTGATCAAACATCTCATGAAACTCTTCTCTGCTCATGTACATGTCTCCATATAACATCTGAAAACCATGGACTTGTCTTGCAAACCGTTCAATATTTCTGATGCAATCCTTAGCAATGAAGGGCTTCACTTGTGGGTTACCATAGAGAATGATATCAACATACATCTCATCCTCATCCCCCAGGGGATGTACCAGACCAGGCTGTGAAGTCAGTTTGAATGGACATATCCAGATGGGATAGAGCCGTAGTTGTTTATCCAACATGTTTAGTGTATCAATCATCTTGTTCACGGGTACTAAGATGTCTTGTACCACGTGATGTAACTCATATAGTGTCTTGGTAGTGTTTGTTTGTGTTAATTTGAGTAGTGAAACTGGAGGAGGGACCAGCCAACCAAACAAGTAACGGAACATCACATTGTTACCAAATGGGATGATATCCTGTAATTCCCAGAAGATACTCTAAGAGTGTCAGTGGTAGTAGTCTCTAAGCAGAATATATTCTATGGTTTCCTGTCTTCCAACAAGAATCGTTTAACATGAAGAAAGGACCACGGCTTTCAGAACCGGCTGATAACGTTCACTTTATCAGGCTCACATCCATCAGTGTATTGTCCTGCCATGATCACACCAGTAGACTTGGAGTAGACTAAACACTCCACAAAATCATTCTTACAATTCTCACTCTCTTTGTACAGCATCTACCAGCTGTTGACTGCTGTATCCTTGTATTGGCTTGTAGTGTATTCTAACATATTGGGATGCCTTCACTATCTGCAGCTCAGCTGAGACTAGGAAGCCGAGTGTCCCATGTGACCATGGAACAGCATAGAACAAGTCTGGATTATCTTCTTTACTACAAGTCACTACACTTCCATCAGCAAGGACCAGTTCAAAGGAAACATAGATATTGTGAAATAATCCATATTTGTACGATGATGTCTCTACACCACATCCCATAATCAAACCTCCCACTGTTAGGTCATCTAGTTCAGGTACTACTGGTAAGGTCCACCCTAGAGGGTTGAGTAGTGATGTCACCTGTCCCATTGTAGCTAGAGGCTCCACTCGGACCAAATATTTGGCTCCACTCGAGCCAAATATACCAAGCTCCTTGGTATATTTGTTTAAATGTGGGATTGGACTGTTGAGCATCTTTCATTCAGATGGTAAGTTGTTGAACTGAAGCATTGCTACAGCTTGTGATGAGTTATGAATAGGTGAGCATGACAAGGCATCAGCGTTAGCATTTAGACTTCCTTTAATTATTTGAAAAGCTAATGCCCAGCACACAATAACCCTTCCATCTTTTGAGCCAAAAGCCACTAAGGGGAGCATGATCAGTCAGTAATTGAAAGGAATGACCATGCAAGCAAGTAATACCAAAACTGCTTTAAGGTAAAAACTGCTTCAAGACATTCTTTCTATACTGCTGTTCAGCACCGTTCAATGTGCGGCTGACATATGCTGTGACATGGCCACCTTGATCTCTAAAACACCCACAGCACTGGCATCAGTTTACAACAAGAAGGGCACAGCAGCGTTGGTGAAATCTGGGAAGGCCAATATTGATGCTTGATTAAGCACATATTTCAGTAGTGAAAAAGCTTTGTGGCACTTATCAGTCCATGAAAAGGAGAGTGAATTTTAGGTCACAAGGAGTAAAGGATATGCATCTTTTGTTGTGTCAATACAAATACGCAATTCACCAGACTTTTTAGGAATGAAGACAGCTGGAGCCAGCCAGGGACTACTGCTCTCAGTGAAAATCCCTGTACAAGCATTTGTTGAATTTGTCTTTCCACTTCACGTCTGTGGGCTGGTACACACCTGGGATGCACACGGATTGGAGGACCCTGAGTAGGAATATGGTGGCAAGCTATGACCAAAAGATGTGGAGAATAGACCTTTGTCTCAGCTGTCTTACAGTAAGGAAGGTCAAATTCTTTTGGAGAGCTTCATAGTCTGGAATAGCACAGACATCAAAGCTGTTATGAGGTGTATAAGTGGTTTGTGTTTAACTGCAGCTTGTCAAATATGTTACAGATCATCTGACGAAACAACAGTGATTGTTGAGTAGATCTGGAAGTTCCTTGTGAAAAATCCACATTTAGTTTGTGTTGTTGAAAGTCAACTACAGGAAGCCCATAATTGGCATAGTATTGCCTGACCTAGTCTGAAATAATATTTGTGGTAATTAGGGCTGAAACCATCATGGTTTTTTAGCATTCAAGTATTCACTAGAGTTAATGATTGAGTACTCACAAATACTGTAGTCATACTCATCTGACATAATTATGTTCTGTACCAACCTTAAACAGTTTACAGCTTTTCAAATAACAACAATGATACACACACTGTATTAAAGTAATGATGTTAGTGTCCCTGACAAAGAAAATATACTAATCAAAACTCTACAGCCTTCATTGTGTCACTCCCTGATGACAAATACATCATGTAAGCTGGGTCACATGATCTTAATGAGTTCTCGAGTACCAATTTAACTATCCAAGTACTAAAATCCATAATGAGTACTCATCAAGTATTAGTATTTGTTTCAGACCTAGTGGTAATGATCTAGATTTAGTGGCTGGCAGTTTCTGCACAAGGGCTTGTGTTACGAGAGCACAGATGAACCTGAATCAAGTAAAATTTCACTATTAATGCCACCAACCTTCCCTACAATACTAGATACATGTGACTTTACTGCAGCTACAACAACTGTGTTCATAGAGCTTAAGTGAAAGGGGGACATCTGTTTCCCCAAACAAACACCCCTTGGTTGTTTGTAAAACATGCTATTCTTACTGGACAGTAGCACTGAGACAGAGTGTTCCCTGGCTGGTTGCAGTAATAACAATATTGTGAACTTTCACTCTTTGATTTTGTGGTCAGTGCAGCCACTTGTTCTGTCAGCTGTTGCGTTTGGGTTCTCAGTTCATTAAATTCTGTTGTCTGAGTGGATACTGCGGTGTGCTCATTAACTGCCATCGAAAGCATTGTGGCGTTGAGGTCATCTGCCACACTGATAGTGCGTAGCTGTCTACTAATGGGTCCAGGTAAAGCCGCTAAGACAGGTGTAATAATAATAATTGCTTCAGCAGTCACTTAAGGTCATGAAAATAAAGAGCATAGTTTGTCCAGGGCAAAGCTTGCAAGAGTGAAATTATTCTAATAAGATGAATTCTGTAGGCACCATCTTGCTAATCAGACTTGTCTTCGCTGCAGCATTAGTCTGCTTTACTCTCCGTAGATAATTCCAACCATACCGCAAGTGCCTCTCCTTCCAATAATGTGGGTAGTTTTAACAATTTTGTTGCATCATTCCACTCATTCACAGCATAAATTTCAAAATGCTGGAACCACTCTTGGGCAACACCATCAACAAAAAAACTTTGGTATACTAACATGGTTACTAGCCATCTTCTGCTACCAGTGTAATAGAAGTCTGGATTAACACACTCATACACACTCTTCAGGAAATAATTAGAACCAATTACAGACACATGTGCAGTTGTTATAATGACAGCTTTTGGGTACAGACAAATAAATACATAAATATAATAGTTCAGTTACATTACACTTTCATAAAACTATCCCATGAATGATGATCACTATTTACAGTATTGTTAATTCATAATGCACACAGCTATAAATGAAAGATCCAATATGTTACTAATTTGTATGAGTGGTCTGGGATCCCAATGAAACTTGGCGATAGTTGCATGTAGCTGTACAGCTCTGGTTGCATTAAATAAAGACCTTTAGCCAGTTTTGAAACCAGAATTTCACATAATTCAAACCTACACACATTCTTTTTTTAATTTCGTAAACAGTCTCTTGTTCTTTCTCCACCTACCCCAGCAACATCAAGCTAAAAATTATCTAAAATAATTTTTGGTAGTTGTATAGTGGATGCTCATATGAGGTAAGGTGTTGGTGTAAAACATGTGAAAATTTGGTGCACATAGCTGCAGCCATTGGTGAGCTACAACACATTGAGTATCAATTGTCGATACTTTTAAATGGACATCACATGTGTGACTGGATTTAGCAAAATCAATCATATGGGTGCAAGAACCAAAGCTGAGATAACACCAGAATGAAGTTGCTGCACTATTGCGCTAACAATTTCCACATCAACCCACTTCAACTTGTTGAGTCTACTTTTGGTTGACTGTTTGTTTTTTTTTCTCCGGCCTGAATAACCTAGATGTCTGTACACATCTGTGCACACCAGAGAAGTGCTATAGGGGTTTGAAACACTCTGAACAGATGAGCGGGGAGCTGAATGTGTGATGTATGTCTGTTCTGTGAAATTTCAGCCTATTTTGTTGGTCTGATGCCTTTATTATCATCCTCATCCATTTTGTAGTCTATCTTTAGCCCACCCTGTCACCCCCAGTCCCTTTTTGAGGACTTGTGATGCAGCAACACTGGTGAAAAAACCTATATAAATGGCAGGAAACTATACAAAGATTACCTTGGCCACAAGATGCTCTTAAAGGTTTTATGAATTGCTCTATCTTTGGTGAAAAGTCTATATGCATAGCTGCCAAGGCTGGTCAGTAACAATGCTTTCTGTCAATCAACAATGCACCCATGTGGGTGATCTTCCAAAATCCAGTCACATATAGAGTCAATTATGAGCTGGAGATTTATTATTGGTAGGAATAAGCAGTGTTGGGCCACTACTTTCAAAAAGTAATCGTTACTGCCACTGCGATGAAACACATTACATGTACAGTTATGCATTACTTCAGTTTAAAAGTAACAAGTAATATGCTGTATTACATATTATACCATATAAAGGTATTTCATTAGGTAATAATATTACAGTGACGTGCTAGTTAAGTAACGTGTTAGTACTTCCTTAGGTAATAATGTTATCGTACAGTCATGTACTAGTTAAGTAACGTAACGCGTTAGTACTTTGTTAGGTAATAACATTACAGCAATGAGTAGACTTATGTAAAGTAACTATCTGTTAGATATTGATAGCATAAGAAATGTAGCACATTATAGTACTTCATTACTGCATTAAGTAATAATATTAAATAGCATGTTACAAAAGTAACGCATTATTCCCAACACTGGGAATAAATTTTTTCTCCGTTGGCTATTTTTCCTTTCTTCAAATTTATTTTTTATTTTACATAACTTATATTCTTTGCTCAATATTTATCTACACATATTGCTCAGTATTAATAGATGTTTATTGTAGTATCTCAAACTTAAAAGTATATGTGACTGTCGTGTTAAGATATTTTCACAGCATAGTGACTGTTCTATTAGAGTATTCTATCTCATTGTGTAAATTTGCTGTTCCTCAGAGTCTGCTTTGCAAGTAATCGCACCAATTATTCCAGCATTAGAGTAATTCCCTTGATGAGCCTATTGTTTCCTAATTTTGTCTGATCATGTCAGTACATCAGCTAGAAAAGCAACTTCCAAGTCAGTGTACCAACCATCGATTGTATAAGCTGTAACTGTTATATATTCCACTTCATGTTAGAAATGATGTACATGTACTACTACTACTACTAGTACTAGGAATTTTAAATCCATGTAGAGCTTATAGAAAATGAAACAAGTGAGGTCACCTTTATCAGTAGCACACATTAATTTTCTACTTTATATTATAGCCTGTCAATAGTATAGCCATAATTTGAGTAGGCATTAAATAGATTAATGTCCACTACTACAGTATCACAATGTAGCTATAGATAGCCTACTCCATTTTATTACTACAACCCCTACTATAATTTAAAATTCCTCATTTGTCTTTGTACTTGTTTGCTAACTTTTTGTGAATTACTCGTAAACTGTCTACGTATTTGTACCACATTAAAAACAAAATTATGCAGTAGCAGGGGCGTAGGGAGGGGGGGTTCCGGGGGGTTCAGGAACCCCCCCTGTAAAATTTAGACTTCTGCAAGCAGGATCCTGACACCATTTAGTGTGGCAGGACAAAATGAGTGAGCAATATAGTGTAATGGCACAGCACAACAATTGATAAAACTTACATTCATCTCTCAGGGAAGGATTTACAGAGGTAACATGAGCCCTCTTCAAAACTTGTTAAAAAGATCGATATACTCTAATAGAGCAGTCAGGTATATACTCTAATAGAGCAGTCAGGTATACTCTAATAGAACATGCATGTAAATATCCATGTCCATATGAAGTTTTCAGACATTCCAACATTAAATGCAAAACTTAGCATGACCTTATACTGCTATAGCTTTGGTGTGCAGTGTTTAAAGATATAGAGCTCCAGTAATTTATCATTTTTGTTATGCAAAATGAATTCATGCTATGCATATTTGTATAGTTATATTGTTTTGATTGTCATTTGTATCAGTGGATTCATGGCTCCTATACCACAGTGAGATATAACCATCACTTACAGATTACTATATGTGTCTCTATGTGTTATGCTGTCTGTTTCTACTAGGTGGCTTTATCTAGTACTACCTTCATCCCAGGGGCACTTAATGCATCATAATTAATGTAAAGCTTCTTCAAAACATAAGGCCTTTAGGTCACTTGTGATTCCTATTCTGGATTATGCAAGTACTGTGTGGAATCCACACACTCATAAAAACTCCATTGCCCTTGAACGAGTACAAAACCGTGGTTCTCGCTGGATTTGTGGAAGCAGATTTTGTCCTAGGACCTATAAATGATCTAAATCATCTGAGGAATGCTGTACAGAGCTATCATGGCCATCTCTTTCCACCCGACGTAAACATCTGTCATTGACAATTATCTATGATATTCTTCACCATCATATATCTCTAAAGTTTAGCAATTACTTCACTTTTTCTTCTGCTGCCTCTACCAGATCACACTCATTGTCTATTCTATGCAAGCAGTCCTTCATAAACTCTTACCGTTACTCCTTTTTTGTGAACAGTGTTTTTGGGTGGAACTCCATCCCATTTGACATTCTGTCAACTACACGCCGCACTACTTTTAGGCAAATGTTATACAATTTTTGTTTCTGATTAAGTCATGTATGTTTTAATATAGGCTTTTATTTCAATGTACTGTTGTAATGTATCCTTAGTTGTTTGGTTTTGTATTGTATTGTTTTTGTAGGTGGTACTCATATAGGCATATTTGCCTTTTGTATTCACCTTACCTTTTGGTTAAACTAATAAAAATAAAATAAATAAATAATGTACTTTTTGCATAAAATATAGCAATTTGCTGAGTTTTGATTTATTAAAATATTGAAAGTCTCTCAGCGGCTGGGGGCTGTGCCCCCAGACGCCTGCTTCTAGTAACTCAATGCTGGTGCTGGAACCCCCCTTCAAAAAATCCTGGCTACGCCCCTGAGTAGCTATTAACACCGATCATCAATGTCAATAATATTATAAGTACCACTAATAAAAGCTATTGTTGACACCGACCAACTAGCTCAAGCATCAAATACACTAGTTGTATAAAGGTATTTTTTGGTGACTTTAAGACGATTGGCCTGGCTTCACTGGGACAGTTGTTTCAACCCTAGCTCGCCTTGAACTCACCAAAAGTTTAGCTAACTACCTTCATTCAGACAGTAAGACATCATCATGCTTAACATGCAAACTTCAGTGTTGCATTAGGGTTAAGAGTGCTGGGTTTCTTCTTCACTGGTCTTCTTAAATATAGCATCCTTTTTGACCCTCATCTATATATAAGGTAGAAAAGAAGTCAGTAGTTTATAAGGTAGAAATGAGGTCAGTAGTTGGCACTATAAGTTGAATGGTTACTGTGGCTAATACGGTTGACAGCATACTGTTGATTTCATATCTGTTGAATAAAAGAAATAATTTAATTAGCTTTGTGAATGGGTGGTATGGGATTTTTCAACACAGATGAAATCCGCAGTCTGTAGCAGCCAAGGGTCAGGGTAGTGCAAACTTTTTTGTCTATATTATTTTTTGCCAATTGGTGTCAACAGCTTTAGATGGTGCTTGTTGACACTGATGATCAGTGTCAGTAGCCTTGGCCAAAGAAATAATGGTACCAGATGTATGCCTTAATATACCAGGATTTTCCAGTCCATTGTCCTATTACAATTACGCATGTGCTGAAAGGTCTGACACCTGGAGGGCCTTTCATAGGTAATAATGGAGTCACCAAAAACACAACAAACATTAGATTGACTACATTCACTATTATCCACTGTAACAGGACATGGAGATTCTTGAATGTTGTTTAAATCCGGTGTTTTCTACACATTACCAAGGACAACAGACTGGAAAATCCCAGTACACATGTAACTATCAATAAAAAATACGTGACCATTTGACTTGGTTTTCAGCCACATTCCACCCATTACACAGTGATACAAATGAAGAACAGTATGAAAAGTTCACCTGTAATCAATCCATTCATTATGTTATACTTGTTGAGATATGATAGCCAGTACAGAAGCAGGATATTAATAACTATTGCACATGATAGTGGAGTAAGGAATAGGACACAAAGGAGAACAAATTAAGTCCATGATGTTTGCATTTTAGAAGCTGCAGTAGGCAATAAGCACTGTCCGAGCTTCATTGAACAGTAAAGAAGCCACTGTAACCTTAACGATAGTCGAGTTATGCTTAGCTGAAGGCATCTGTTATTTAGAACAATTAATTTGTTAAACAACAAATAAATATATTGAAGTTTTGTTGAAAGTGGTTGTTTGGGTTGCTTTGAAGGCACATGTGGGGTTAATCATGTCTAACTGATATTGTTGAGCTGTACGTGTGTAAAAGCTTAGGATGGCTTTGGGTGATGTTTTCAAATGAAATCTAAATTAAAGTACAAAAATACAACTATGACCTCTTAATAACAAATCATAATTGAGATAGTCACCAATAAACTACTGACACAAGTTATATATAAATAAACTATAGCATCACACCATTCATCTGATGAACCAGTAGCTACTGAGAGAGGAAGGAAGAGGACAAAGTCCAAGAAGGGAGGAACTAAAAGGAAGAAGAGATCAGTCAGTACTCAGTCAGGTTTGTATAATTTATAACATATAAATAGAGATAAACCCTTGCTTAATTAAAACACATAAACTGTTTCTTAATTGTAGTCAACCCTGGTGTATAATTATTTAAATGTGCACGATGGTTAACCGATATGCAAAACTGTGGGATCATTATTGTCCACACTAGTTAACCATTCATCTACCGATGACTCATCTGATGAACCAGTAGCTACTAAGAGAGGAAGGAAGAAGACAAAGTCCAAGAAGGGAGGAACTAAAAGGAGGAAGAGATCAGTCAGTACTGATCCAAGTTAGTACAATACACCACCACCAAACCTTAGCTATATCCCAACCCATGGCAGCATTGACTACTACTATGATTTAAGCATTGATCTCTGATGTTGATGTTGTGAATTGTTGAAAACATCAATACATTTTTGGTATTTTAGGTCATTTAGACAACAAGTGTTTTGAGGTTCCATTTTAGGATTGAGTCTATTATAAAATTAATTTTGTCATTATGCTTTTTGGCATTTCCCCAATTTCCTGCCTATTATACTTGTTTTTATGCTTTTCAGAAATGCATTAAGCTTTTTATTTCATGTAATTTTCTTTGTGTAGAGAAGTTCTATATATGATAAAATGTGAATGGAAAAGTGTTACTTCAACTGTAACATACTAATAGTAGCAATACTGTAGTTTGAAAGGGGGGGGTGCTCCAGAGTTAGTAGGCATATTAGAGCAGCTGGGGTCTGGGGGCATATCTACTTGTATAGTCCCTCAGAAGCTATAGACATTTTATTGTCTAATACTAAACATATTTGTAGTTTGTATACAGATAGTTATGTATAAAATATTATGTATGGCATCATACATGGTTTCTGATCAATCTTCTAAGTTGTAGCAAATGGCATTCAAAGGACTCAGTAAAATATGTAACTTGCATTTGCAGCACCATTCCAAGAACACATCCTGGGGATAAATACTTAAATGGTTCTTATTCTCTCTGTTGCATACAATGACTGTTGTATTAGAGTGTTTGAATGCTCTATTAGAGAATCTCAATCTTTCTGAAATGTTTTCATGCTTTGATATTAACCTCAGTCTTACTGCAGACCTGAAAAGACTTTACTATTTTCAATGTTCAGATGATCACTAGCTATCTGACTCAACGCTAACTTTATTATTATCATCAGAGTTAATAATCATCATATCACATCTTACTCAAAATCAGATAGTGTGACATGCATTAGATAATACCAAATTCAATGACTAAAGCATATGGTACTAGTTGGCACATGACTGCATGTGGCCTATAAAATTCAAACCCTACGTGAATGACTTGTGTCACCATGTAGGTGTTACCATCAGTGGAGATCAAAGAATAAAGAAACCCAAATATTATGCCTCATCAGGAAGTCAATCAGGTTTGTATTGTCATGTGATATATTGTATGTCCAGTTGGTACTATGTAAACTAAACTTGCCTTGTCATTCATTACACAATAACTTTCCTTGAACATCTGTATTACTTCACTTTAAGATCCATTTGTGACTTTGTCAGATAACTAGAGATTTAACAAAGATGTTATCATGAAGCCAGTCATATTATGTATATTGAATTTACTTGTGTCATTAGCAAAAGCATCAAGCATTATGCTAGCATAATAGGACGATTTTCAAGAATTTTAATTAAAACGTGCAATGCGCACACCAAAAATATTGCACAACATGAACATACTGCACATTATTACTGAATTTCATATAAAAACGTTGCGGTGTTGTTATTTTTACTATTTCTTGACTGATTATTCACATGTATGGAAATAAGATCGAGATACTCTAATACAGCAGTCACTTACTCTAATACAGCAGTCAGGAAATGCAGATATACTCTAATAAAACAGTCAGCTCTCGAGCATAATCTTGATTTTGTGAGCATAATAGGCTGGATTTTTGAGCACTGCTTAAAAGCATAATAGGCAATTGTCAAAGCATAATTGGCTCAAGCCTAGTAGTTTTCTGACACCAGCTTGGTTCATTGTGAGTACTTCCCTCCCACAATCACCTGATGAACACTATACATTCTCACTTATGCAAACATCATTTAGTGGTGAGATACTGCAAGGACTGGTACTGGTGTGCTTGAGAGTCCATGAATAACTCCTTTAATATTTGATATTCTAACTACAGTGCCTTCATCAATGGACCTTATCCGCAATGACATCATAATAGACAAAATGACAGTGTCAGTGGGGGGGGGGGGGGGGGGGGGGGGGCTTTGTCATGTTTTCATCCATGGTGAAGAAAATGAATGATTTTTACAGCATGGAACCATTGAATAATGAAGGTAAGAGATGTGTTAGAATAACGTGGGGATGCAAAATACAAGCAAAACCTATGATATGGACACAAAACAGCAAGCATTTGTCTTGTAAGTTTGTATACCTCACCTTTCCCCTTGCTGATGTATACAAATGTCATCATAACTAAACACTGTCTCTCCCAATACCACTGTGTACAAAGCCCCCTGACTATTGCCGCCATTTTTATGTTGTGACTTAATTGCGGATAATTATACTTATAATTGCGGATAAGGTCAATAATAGTATAATGAAACAATGTTAAATCTTGGACATTAAGAAATGAAAAGTTAGCTGAAAAGTGTGTACATTAGTGTAAACCATTACCAGCAAATCATCTCATTTGTCACCATAATGTGACCAGATTTTACAGAACTGATCCAAGTCAAACAACATCACCAGCGGATAGCTACACTACCAATCTATTGGTTTTCGCCCTCAGCATTACTCAAACTAAGGGGTGGGCAATATACCAATTTCTAGTTGTTGTGCAATATGTATATTTTAAATCGAATCACTAAATATTTAACATTTAGTAATACTGCATACCAACATACTGAGAATACCAGAAATTACCAGTTTTCAAATTATTTAAACAGTATTATAGCAAGAGTAAAGCAAAGAGCGTAGCATGGGACTACTAGTAAGGCACTAATGGGAGACCAGTCAAATGTGAGAGTGTTGTTTGTTACCTCTGTCTAAAAAGTTTGTTGGCTAATGCCTCCAATTTGTTTACCTACTGAATGAGCTCAAACTACTGGAGACTGGTTTTAAGAGACATCTTTTCTGGGTGGTATGGCAAACTATTTCTGGCTTTGCAAAGGACTCGACTTGACAAGAATCAGTAGTTTGCTGGTCGACTTCAATTCTTTAAAACTTGAAACTTCTAATGTGCAATTTGGACCATTTTTCCAAAATCCAGTCACATATCTCAAATCTTGTTATTATTTTAATAGTCCAATCATTATAATACCACATACAGCATCATTGCAACAAGAAAACATACAGGAAACTAAGTAAAAAACATTGAAACAAAATTAATAAATAGGTCAGTTACTGTCTATATTGCTGCACCATCCTCAAAACTCAGACATCTCCAACTAGTCCAGTCATTTTATGGAAAAAAGGGGTCAACCTTTAACTAATTGCAACACAAGCTTTCTTAACAGTTTTTGGCACAGACAAAAGTGCTCTATAACATATCAAAAGTCTTAAGGAATCCCATTAGGGGAAAGTGACCTTTTGGTGACCTTTTTAGGCCATTTTTGGTAAAAATTGAGATTTCTGTCTATATTTCATTCACATATCAACCAAATTAGTCAAACTTGGTATCAAGTAAATGGTCTCACTGAAAGGAACGTGACATTTGTTTGAATTTAATAGCTCATTTCGTTCAGAAGTTATAGCCATTTTTCTGGTCAAAATTGGGCCTGCCCATGCACATAATTAGTTTTACAGTTTTCAATGTAGTGGTGCTCTTTTGTTGATTGAAGCACACTTTATGTTGTGAAAAAGGACATATTTCCTGAAAAAGGAGTTTGTGGCACTTTCAGACTTAAATGTTGCCATGGAAACCAGAGTGTACCATCAGTTGTTTGGAGCAGAGCAGTCATATCCACTAATTGTATCGCAAACTGTATACTTTTATTGCTATGTGAATGTAGCTAGTGTAATGGTAAGTACAAATAAAGTTATATTCATGCATATTCATGTCAACAAATGGAATCCAGCTGTCAGCAAAAAGCCCAACTCTAAAGGTCTTAGCTTTAATAATTATTATTCAACTAACTGCAGAACAATATGTCTGGCAACTTTTCTAGTATAGTATGTTCACGTTGAGCTGAATCCTGAAAAACAGCTAAAAATTAAAAGTGGATTTTTTTCTCAATAGAGTGAACATTTCAGCCAACCAGATGATTATTGGTAACAGCAAAGAAGTCAACAACAGACATGTACGGTTTGGCTCCATTACAAGTTTGGGAAAGGGCCATAATGGACGCTGTACTTATATGGCTTCCCCATAGGAAATGTATTGTGAAAATTTTGATTGGCCGTAAATATTATGTCAAACATTTGAACAAAATAATTTTGAAATATTTTTAGCGGATCAAGCAGTACTACAAATGAGCCAAATTTCAAGATCATGTGTAATTGCATCCGTGAGTTATTAAATGTTTTTGAGGATTCAGCTCAACGTGAACATACTATAGTATAGAGCTAGATTATTATCATGATTATAGCTGGGTAATAATGTTCCAATAATCGTTGCCATGATAACCAATGTTGTTGTTTACTTGGTATTATAAAGAAGAGAAACAGTGTCTTTCTTTGTTGCTGTACAGAATATTGAAGAATAACATGGTAGGTATCTAATAAATGCTGTGTTTTTCTGCTAAACTTTTATATTCGTGTTACTATGATTTGTGATGCACTATTAAAAAATTTAGACATTTATAATTTAGGCTGCTTAAATACCTTTTAATTCACTTGGAACAGTCATAGGGAAGTCAAATTAGTACTATAGCTACGAACATGACAATCCTTGCACCTTTCTTGCTTTATTGTATGGCAAGGTTTGTGAGACAATTGAAGTGGCTAAAGTGTCATCCTCTGATCTCAATGGATAAGAAATGGAGGTGCCAGAAGAGTGTGTCATTTGCAATCGACTTATTGAAGCATTATCCAAAGTTACCCTAGGTGAAAAGCTATTAAGGTATGTGCAAGTATCAACAAAGCTAGTGAAGAAAGAGGAGATGCTGTGCATTGTGTATCTGGGCAGTTGTGTGCCAGGAATGTCGTCGCCAGTACTGAAAAGTAGATCAAATAGCAAAAACTTTAAGAGTGAAAGAAGGAGAACCAGACACAGCAACAAATACAAACACTGGCAAGCATATGCTTAGGTCAACACAAAGGGATTTTAATTTTGACACTGACTGCTTTTTTTGTGATGAACCAGCTATTGTTGACAGAAGAGAAAATGTTCAGAAGTTATAGCTGTAAGAACAATTGAAATAAGAGACACAATTCTAGCAGTGTGTCACGAGAAGGGAGATGATTGGGCAGCGGCAGATGCAGTCTATCACAGAGTGTGCAGTGTCAATGTTCGTACCATGAAGCAACAAGCAGCATTTCATTAATATGCTTGGCAATCACTTAGAAAGAAGGAATTAGTGTATTATTCTCCAGGAGATGCTGATGTGATGATTGTACAGAAAGTTGCAGAATCAGCCACAGTAACAGACACTGCATTAGTAGGTGATGACACTGACCTTTTAGTATTGTTATGCTATCATGCCTGCTTAAATTCTCATGCCATATTTTTTAAGCCTGAGCAAAAATAAACCACTAAGAAACCTAGAGTGTGGAACATAGCACTGTTAAGCAGAAACTTGGTCCTGAGATATGCAAAACTATTCTGTTCCATCATGCTATACTTGGATGTGATACTACTTCGCAACTGGAAAAGGTGCTTCACTTAAGAAATTCAGGTCAAGTGAACACTTTTGAGAGCAAGCAGAAGTCTTTTATGTATCATCAGCTATGCCAAAAGACATGATTACTACAGGTGAGCAAGCTTTGGTGACATTATACAATAGAAAACCAGGAGAAACATTGGACTATTTACATTATAATTGCTTCTGTGAGTAAGTAGTTACAAATACTAGGTTTCTTCATCACCTACTTTGGCAGCTGCCAAATCCCACAGCTTCTGTGTATACTTACAAGTACAGGAGTGGAAAGGACACAGCAGTGAATTTAAGCCACTTGAATGGGGGTGGAAAGAGTCTGATGGGACTTTAATGCCATTTAGCACCAGCTCCAGACGATCTACTCAAGGTGTAATTGCGTAGCACTACGAGGTGTACATGCAAGAAGTATAATGCAAAATGTTCTCCTGCATGTGGCAATTGTAAGGGAACAGCTTGTACCAATGTTGATACTTTTATTCTCGAGGATGACAATAATTGAAGTACACTTTCTGTATTTCCTTACAAATTATTTACCATGTTTATAATTATATTATGTTATTGCAGTGATTTGGTTTCCATGGCAACATACCAACACCAGAGGATTCATAATTACCCCTTTCCATCAACCATGTTTCTTACTATGGCTAAATCATTTATTTTTCAATGCTATAACATAGAAAATAACAGCAGAGCAAAAATTAATTAAGTATTTGCATGGGCGGGGAAATTTTGACCAGAAAATGGCTATAACTTCTGAACGAAATGAGCTATTAAATTCAAACAAATGTCACACTGTTTCTTTCAGTGAGACCATTCACTTGATACCAAGTTTGACTAATTTGGTTGATATATGAATGAAATATAGACAGAAATCTCAATTTTACCAAAAAATGGCTTTAAAAGGTCACCAAAAGGTCACTTTCCCCTAATGGGATTCCTTAAGACTTTTGATATGTTATAGAGCACATTTTTCTGTGCCAGAAACTGTTAAGAAAGCTTGTGTTGCAATTAGTTAAAGGTTAAACCATAAAATGATTGGACTAAACGGGTCCGCGATCCATGCAGACACAACACAGTAGCCCTCACCAAAGCAAACCCCAACCTTTCTCTCACCCATGAGACAACGTTACATCACTGTAGCTTCTATCCCATCGAGCAGCAAGGCCACTTGCAAGTCTTCTAATGAAGGAGGATGCTTCACAACCTGTAAGACCATCCACCGAAAAACACAAAGGTGTAAAGTGAACCCAGTGTGCACAACAAGCATGCTGGGCTCACTTTACACCAGCATTATAATGTTGTTATTGTAGCTTCAAGTTATTTGTCTATGTAATAATTATACGTAGTAGAGTGGATTATAACGGTCTGCCATCGGACATTTACCGCCCACTTAACTACTGAATCGGTCAAGGATGGCTGACCACTTTCTGCTAAAAAAATATCAATATAGTCTAATAGAACAGTCAATGGTTCTAATGGAGCAGTTGAAGTACTTCTAAAAGGTGTATCTAAAAGGTTCAAAAAAGAGGAGAAAAGGGGTTTGACTTAGGGCATTGAACTTGCACCTTTCAACTTAATGCAATCCACACCATTCTACCACATGCTCACACACTGTTTCAGTGACTTCTAAAGAGATTTTAAAACATCACATTGGATAATTTCATATCAAATCATCATAACATTATTATTACAAATTTATTGCTTAATAATGATGCAGTAGATGCCTGCTGAAGGACCTTTGGGTGTCAAAATACTCACATCCAAGCCCAAATTTTTCAGGGTGTATGCCCCAATTTGGCATGCTTACGCTGCTAAGCATTGCTATACAATATGTCAGATCAACTTTGACTTTGATCTGACATAATGTCAGATCAACGGAGACTAGTTATAATCCTCTCTGATACGTACAATCATGAATTAACTAACACTTATAGCATGAGAGATAGACATTCATAGGCAGGTGCTGCATCAATGTTTGGTGTAGTTTATACACTGAAGGATTGCAATTGGCAAAGAGTAATTGGTGGAGCCACTCTATGATTAGTACAGTTAAATGGCTGAGAGATTTAATCTGAGGCAGCTGATCATGAGCTGTGATAAGAGTGTTTCCCTAAATAATTATTACAAGTAAAAAAAATAATAGGAATTTTAAGTTCAATAGGGATCATAGAAAAACAAGTAGGGAAATAAGGGAGGTCGCTTATACCTGCAGATATACTAGTGATTAGGTTAGGGATTAAATGTTCAATCACTAGTATATCTGCAGGTGTGGGCTGTAGTGTATTGTAATGATTATGTAGTGTACTGCTATATATGTACGTATGTGTGTACAATGACACTCTAATAAATGCATGCCTAATAGTACATGGTGTCAGAAGTATCAAGTCACCCATTACAGTGACATGGCTACGTTCCAAGTGTCACCACCAGAGGCATCTCACTTTTCTCAACCTGACAGTTGGCCAAAGTGGATAAGATTAGAGCAATTCAGCCAAGTGTCCGGCTTTCGAGGCAAAGCAGAAGAAAGTCAAGAAAATACTCTAATTTATATGATGGAAGATAAGGCAGATGATCTTTTGTCTTCTTTCGGACTATGTGATGAGGAGCAAAAGGAATACTCAACAGTTAAATGAAGTTTGATGGCTATTTTGTGAAACAACGAAATGTGATATTCGAACAAGCCAGATTTAACTCACACAAATAATTGAAAGACGAATTGGTGGACAGTTTCATAACAGATCTATTCAGTTTGGTTGAGCACTGTGGTTATGGGCAACTGCACGATGAGATGGTTAGAGACAGACTGGTAGTAGGCTTGCTTGACACTTCTTTATTAGAGAAGATGCAGTTAGATTTGGAGCTGACACTCGATAAGGCCCTTGCGATGGCTTGGCACAGTGAAGCAGTGTGTAAACAACAACCTGTGGTAAGAAGCTCCTCCCAACAGATGTTGAACATGGAAGAATTGACGCCTTGACCTCAAAGAATACAATCCTTCCCGATCCTTCAGCTACCCCAAAAGAAATGAATCACTACAATCAGCACAATAATGCTCCAGGTGTGGCAAAAGCCCCAGACATGGTAAACAGCAGTGCCCTGCAAAAGTCAGCATTTGTATGAAGTACAATAAGACTGGTCACTACACTTCATGTTGTTTCACCAGAGGTCTCACATGTAACTGCTAGTGCAGAAGACAATGACTCAGATGAAGATACCTTTCTAGGAAGTGTGGAGTTACAGGGAGTCTCAATGGTTTGCTACTGTTTGTTTAAACAACAAAGATGTGGAATTTAAGTTGGACACTGGAGCAGACATAACAGTTATCTCTGAAACTACATTTTCAAGATTCTCTGATATCAAGTTAAAAAAGGCCCAACAAAGCTCTTTATGGTCCTACAAAATCACCCCTCAAAGTTGTTGAGCAGTTCACAGGATATTTTCAATACCACAACATGTCCTGCAAGTTACATGCTTGTAGTGAAATATTTGAAGATCAATTTGTTGGGTCCTCCTGCAATTATCACCTTGAACCTTATTGCAAGAGTTCAGCACATATTTCTTCCAAAGAATCAGTTTTCTTTCAGGTCTGGGTACACTAGGCAAGGAATACAAGATACCTTTGAAACCAGATTATAAACCATACGCCCTACTACAGGCGTAGCAAGCACCTTGTGGTTTGGGGGGCCAGACTATAGTAGGATAAAATAAAAGCTGAGCATGTGAAGCATGCTAAACTAGAGGGGTCATGCCCCCCAGGACAAGAAGTAACACTGTGAGATTGAATTTCAGAGTATTTTTACAGTAAAAACATGTTTGAAATATTCCAGCAGTGCATGTTACTTATGTAATTCACTTCTGTAATTTACTTCTGTGTCAGTCACAAACACTACGAAAATTAATTTTAGATGTGCTTGCCACAATCGTCTGTCTGAAGTGTTGCTGAGGAGTCACTATGCAAGCTGATAGTTTCATAACTTCTATTTGGATTGCTAACTGAATAGAAAGTTAAGGTGAATTATAGAGTAATTTGAAACGTTGGTGGTAAGTAGACAGTTTAGAACTTAAGAGATGACTAGTATAGCTAGCCAAATGCCCCCCAGCCTCCCATGCCTATTCCGACATACAGTTAGGCGTGCTCCAATTTCAATACGTAAAGAAGTGGAGAGAGAAATAAGGCAGATGGAATCTATGGACCGTCACAATGGTATGCTGGAATGGTGGTGGTCCCCAAGTCATCGGAGGATTACATCTATATGAAGCCACATAATGAGAGCGTGTTGAGAGAAATTCACCCACTACCAGCAGTGGATGAAATTCTAGCCCAAATATCAGGGGTAACAAAATTAGATGCAAACTCATGCTCCACTTGTCCAGGAATCACGTCCACATAACCCTCTTTGGGAGGTATCAGTTTAATGTGCACCCTTTCAGAATTACATGTGCACCTGAAGTATTCTAGAAACGAATGAACGTTTTACTGAAAGACTTGGATGGGGTATTGTGCCTTATGGATGATGTGTTAGTCTATGGCAAGAGCCAAAATGAGCATGATGAAAGATATAAAGCAGTATTGAAGCGTATTGAGGAGTGTGGTATGACGCTTAACAGTGAAAAGTGTCAAAACACAAGTGAAGTTCTTGGTGTATACTATCAACCAGATTGAAGTTAGAGCAGACCCAGCAAAGACTGAAGCCATCATGCAGATGGCAGCACTACAGAACACAACTGAACTAAGAAGATTTATTGAAATGGTCAACCAGCTACCCGAATTTATTCTAAATTGTGTTGACTATTTACATCCACTAATGATTATGTAATGTGCTGCTATACATGTACGCATGCGTGTACAATGATTCAATGCCTATTAGTACTATGTTGACCTCCCTTGTTTACCTACTTTTTCTATGATCCCTAATTGAACTTAAAACTTCCTAAGTTTCTTTTACTTGTTTGTTTATTTTTTTGTGCTGCGCATACTGCATCGAAAGAGAGGATGGCACCAGAGTCAATGTTTTCATCTGAATGCGTGCCCCAGCTATCAATTACTGACTTGAAGTGAAGTGGCCATTACACTTTGCTTTTAGCTTTGTTCACCCATTACACAGCACTACAAATGAAGAACAGTAGTAAAGGCACCTCTGCAATTAATCCAGTCATCACAGAAAATACACACGATTCCCATTTACAAACATAGAGAAGCCATGCATCGCGCAACTGTTAATTGGCACCTTGGGCTGTCAGCAAAAAGAAGACACAAAGGAGGACAAAAAAGTCCATGATGTGTGCATTGTATGTACTGCGGTATGCCAATAGGTACATCTCGGGACAAGGCAACATCAAACAGTGAAAAAATACGTCCGTAGCCTTAGCTGTTATCAAGTTACACTTGACTAAAGTCATCAGGCAGGCAAGTAGTTACTGAGTAGAAATGTTCGTTGAATAACTTTTTTATAATTTTGTAACAATCTATTGGAAGGATTTATGGCCATACTGAAAGCACTTTTGGGCTTGGTTATGCCTAAACAATACTGCCAAGGTGCCATAGTGATATTGTGAAGATGGTTTTAGGGTGATATTGTTGGCCAGAAAACCCAAACCTTCATGATCCCTAATATGCAATACTACCGTACTGTATAATGTGAATAAAACATCAACAGTGATGGCCAAGAAATGACTACAGTCCACCATAGTCATTGATTTCTTAACCGCTTTCTTTGATACCATACCCTTTAATCACTCTATATTCAACTCTTATTGTCTGATATTAACAACCATGTATACATGTATAATAAGGCCAGAAAATTTCTGACCATTATATGTGACCGGATTTGCGAAAAGGTACCTTTGTCATACAAAAAATTTGATCCATTTTTTGAACTTTGAAGCTTCATAACTTTTAAATCATAGCACACCATTGCCTGAACTTTTCCATGAGTGTAGCTACAGTATCTGGCTGCATTTTGATATGAAGTGCAAGTTAATCAGTATAAGGAGTCAAATGTTATATCATTTTGTTTGCTAGTATATAAAATGTGTGAAAAAGGTACCTTTTCGCAAATCCGGTCTCATATACAAGTTCCATGCACTGTATATATAACTGCTTTAGACTCTATTTCACATTACACTCAGATTACTTACCTCATCCACGGCTGTTTCTGCTGTAGGCTCTGCAAAAGCGGCTGGTTTTCTTACGATAATACTAGCGCCATGGCAACTAGACGTCCTCACGTGACAAAATAATCGCGCTTGTTAAATCACTGCACGTGAACAACGCATAGCGATTGGACAAACCGGATTTTGAGCATATGTTATATTGTGCCTGAAGGCGTGGAGTATATTAGAAAACAAGGTGGAGTATATGAGATTTATTACCCATCCAAAACAGCCTAAATAGAGTCTAAATACACTGTTTACAAGTTGTGAACTTTACAACAATTGTAGCCATAAACACATTTAGTAAGTGTTGAAGGCATCACAGTTGTAGTATGCTGTACCCTGAACAATTATCTCCTGTCAACCTTTTTAGTTCAGAAATTATTAATCAACACGTTTATCTCTGCATAATACAGTATACACTACTCACTAACATTTGCTCACACAGTACTGTAATGAAACAGTTATTGTTACAACTCAGTGCTCATGCAGACCAATTACTAAGTGAAAATACCTGCTTTGTAAACTGCAAATTTAGTGAGCCCTCACTTTTCACTGTTATATGACAACCATCAGTATCACTGTTATAATGGGGTGTATCCATTCACTGGACTGGACTACTGGACTCAAATGTTTTTTTTTGTTTTCATACCTTTTACACTAATTTACAGTCAAACTTAGCCACAGAAGTATTTTAGAGATCAAAACCATTCACCACAAGACATAAAAAACCTCAGAATAGTTTCTTATTAAAATAATTTACCTACTGCTAGCAATGATGCAAGCACTGTGCACTGACAACATCTGCTTGTCTTCTCTAACCTTTTGTAAAATAGCACACTTTGACACAAGTCAGTCAGTTTTACACCTGCATCACCTTTCAGCAATCTGCGTATTCACTATAGATTGGCCAGCGCCTTGGTTTATAATGCTTACGAGAACGCAGTGTTCAGTTAACCAGAGAAATGCACACACCCTATAACAGGCAGGTAAGGCTGCATCTTTGTGAAAACTACATGTAGTGTACACAAGAAGATTTAATCTATTAATTATCAACTTATCATACCATTAAATAGATCGCTAAATCTAGACTATGGTTGTACATAGCTGTATGTGCCTCTAAAATGCAAGACCAGATATTGATAACCTTGAGTGGCTGATATTCATCATAATTATAGCTAATCACTTTTAGTGGTTGAAAAAGATAAGGTATTTGAGCAAGCAAACATCATGCGAGTCCAGTAATCCAGTCAAGTAGTTCAGTCCAGTGAATGGATACACCTGTTATAATGTTAGGTTAATGTATAAAGTAAACTTGTAAAAAATCTCCTTTTCAAACACATTTTCTGTAACAAATTTGAACAGGCTGTAGGACCAGGTGTCCTACAGACCTTCAGCACTTGTGCTGTAAAGCCTTAATAAATAAATAAATCAATAAAAATAAAGAAGAAAAAAAAGTGGTTCATAAAGCATATTTGTGGCATAGTAGGTTATGCAACATTTCTATTTAAAAGCCTGTAAATTGTCCGCTGCAATAAACTTGGCCTTGTTATAGCTAGCAGGACTTATTCATTATGACAATGAAATTGGCTGACGTCTACTAGAAACTATATAGGTGGTGGTGTAAACAGATTGCAAACATACAATAGCAGAACAGCTGATATAATATAACCATTTTGTTTCTTAGAAGAATAGTATACATAAATCCTTTGACCTTTGGGAGGTATTGAAGTCATTAAAATTCCACTGATGGACCTCAGGAGAGGTTCCTTAAAATAATTAGAGACCTCCTAGCAGATCATGGCACACACACTATTGTGTCATGCAGCCAAGAAATTGGGCACGCTACACTGTGTACATTGACTGGAAAGTGGCATTTTTTCGTGTGTGCATAGCTCTAATGCTCCTTCTCCAAAATGCACCATCTTTGCATCCACCAGGCAGGGTAGACCACTCAGCAAATTTGAATCAGTCAGTTGCAAGATAAGGGTGTTCAAAAGTTTCAATGTTTTCTTCTTAAACCATAGGGGTCTATGGGAATTCAATTTCTTTATGCAAGGTAACTCGATTGTCTTGAGTTTTAGAACAAATGAAGAGTATAAAAGCAAATTCATGTACTAAGTTGGCTATGAATCTGATAAATCCCAATGGCATTATGAATGTTTATATGTGAAAAAGATCAAACGTTTGTCATGGGTACAGGGTAAAATAAGTATGGGAATAACTTGAAAATTGGAGTGTACATAGGCTGATCATTGTAGCAGTGCCTTTTGATGGTTTGAAAAGCAATAAAGTTACAGCCACAGAGTTACAAAGCATTACCATACTAATGTAAAATTGAGGGGTCAAGATACTACATTATAGAGCAGTCACTGCATGTGAGGTAAAAAAGGTGTACAAAAATGCTATTATTGGTTTTCTGCGCATGAATAATTCCCAGCATTTTTGGTGTCAATATACAGTAGTCCTGCAAGTCCAAAGATAGAAAGGCCAGGGGGCTTAGCTCCCTTTGGCCCTCTCTCAAGGCTGCCAATGATGAAATAACACTTGCCATAGCTGTCTTCAATAATCATCAGTATAGATAACAAGAAAAAAAATGTAAGCAAAAGTATCTCCAAAGTCAGCCATAAACTGTATTTTAGGTATAAGGCTATTATCCTCCAAGCATTATACTTTTAAGCAATGCTGCAAAACTTACCTATTAGCTATGCTATTAAAAAATGTCCTGTCACCATCAATAGCCAGTAATGTCTGTTTATTGCTGTAGTAGAACATAATATACATTGATGTTTAAGATTCAAATAGTTTTCTGCTTTTTTTAGCTGTTAGCTGTATTAGAGAATTCATCTCTATGTGACTGTTCATTAGTAGTAATAGAAATTCTGACTGTTCTATTAGAGTGATTAAACTCAATTGTGCAATCTGCAGATTTTCCTATTGTTAAAGCTTAACAATCATCTCAAAAAAAACTCCTGATTCCCATACATACCTATTATGCCCAAAATTATGCCAACATAATCACCACATCTCTACTGTTTTTGGCACATTAAAAATACAAAATAGCCAAGCTATGAAAAAAGTTGTGAAATCAAATGTGGCAACCAAAAAATGATTGTAGTGATGCTAATTTATTAACATTGGCTGGCTTGCTTGGATGTTTTAGTGTCGATATAGTATAGATATCTGCACATCTAAAGTTAAGGGAGTCACCACACAGCGCACCTCATTAATGATCATGGATGTGCTGCAGATTTCACTAATAATCACTGATGCACTATCCAGGCCTATACCTTGCTGAGGAGGTATAGTCACATTATGCAGAGGCTTTGTTTTATAGATAACAATACAGAAAGTGATTGTGGGTTTATATTTTAGTATAAATATCCCCCCACTAAGTCAGATAGAGATCATCCACTTGGATTGTAGTGTATTAAAATCCCTCACCTTCGCCAAGGATATTTAAAATTCATGAAGATCCTCGTGGATGGTATAAATATACCTTAGATATGTATAACGGTATCTTGAGCTCAATTAATACCCACCAATATGTGAGTTATAACTTACACATTGTAACATAATGATATAATAATTGTGTACTGGTTGTATCCACAGTGATTGACTGGCTGGGTGACTTCATGAAGGGACGATACTGCAACATGAGACTTAAGAAACGTAAGGAAGAGAATGACCCCTGGCCACCTGTTAAAACCAAAGGCTACATAACATTAACACTGATGTATCAGAAAGATTTACAAACAAGAGCAGAAACAACACAAACAATTTTCTTACGTACAAAAGGAGATATTTCTGCCATACCTAAAAAGGCTAACTCCCAAAAGTTGACAGACATCACACAAATATTCAGCTCTCAATCTGGCAGTATTCCTAACAGTATCCTCATTGAGGGTCATCCTGGAATGGGAAAGACAACTCTTGTTAAAAAGATTTGTGTTGAATGGGCTGAGGGTAAGTTACTCACCTCTGACAAACTGGTACTCCTCCTGTTGTTAAGAGATCCTAATGTACAGAGTATTACTAATGTACAACAACTGATAGAACACTTCACACAGTCAACCAGTAAGGTAACACAACTACACAGTTATTTAGAAGACAATCATGGAGCTGATGTCACCTTGATCATTGATGGCTTTGATGAACTGAGCAATGAACTACGTGAAGAATCATTTTTTATAAACCTAATTGAAAAAAATATTTTACCTGAAGCTAGGATAGTGGTGACATCACGACCCAATGCTTCTGCTTGCCTTCATCACATTGTGGACAAAAGAATTGAAATTCTTGGATTTGATGAATCCAATAGAATACAATATATACATGAAGCATTACAAGGTTCTCCCTCTAAACTGAAGAAGTTACAGAAACATTTTCAACAATATCCAAATATTGATGCCATTTGTTATATTCCTTTAATAATGTCCATCATTGTATTCCTTTGTATGTGTCAACCAGAGAACCTGCCACCAACTGCTTCTAAAATGTATTACAGTTTTGTCTTACACACAATTTGTCACTATCTGAAGAGGACAGGGAAGATTGCTGAGGATGAACGCATCAACAAAATGGAACACTTACCACAGCCAGTCCAACAAGAACTACAACAACTACAGAAAGTTGCATTTGATGGTCTTGTAGAGGATAAAATAGTATTCACAATGGATGACTTACCTGACATGTGCAGGGATAATCCCACTTGTTATGGACTATTACAATCTGTTGAATGTTATTGTTCAGATGAAATTGGTACCCCAACCAAATCCTTCAACTTCCTACACTTGGGAATACAAGAATATTTTGCTGCCAAATATGTAGTGACCTTACCAGAGGATGAGGTGTACACACTAATGAAAGAGTCATTTCTTGCTACTGATAGGTATCGCCATCCTGATAGTGAGAGTGTCCGCCTCTCCAACATGTGGATCATGTACTGTGGTATAACCAGTGGACAGTGTAATTCTTTAAGACAATATCTATCATCATGGTCTTCACAGTCTTATGATCACTGTTGGGATGATGACTATTCCCCACCAAACTCTTCACCATCATTCTCATACAATATTACTGATAGTTGTAATGATGACTACTATGGTACTGAATGCAATGATGAATCATTTCCATTAATGAAACACCACAATGTACATCATTCTTATCAACAAAAACAACAACAACAACTGGGGTATCATTCTGTAACTATCTCACGAAACATCTTGAAGGACCCAGTGAAGGTTCTCTACTTGTTCCAGTGTTTCCAAGAGGCTCAGGATGACAAGTTGTGTGACATCTTGTCCGAATCATTTAATAGTGGTGAGATTGACCTCAGTCATCACAGCCTTCTCCCACACCAGGTTATGTCCCTGGGATTCTTCCTATCAAGATCACACAGGAAATGGAACAAATTGAACCTGTTTGATTGTGACATTGGAGATTATGGCATCAACCTACTACATCACTACCTTTGTGGAGATAAAACAAACAAACAAGAAATAACAACAATTGATCTTAGTGATAATTACCTCACTGGAGCATCATCACCTCTCATTGGTGACATCATCATTCACCTTCAGCCACATACTCTGATGTTAAGTGATAGCAATATTACTAGTGTGAGGGACATCTCCACTGCAGTAATAAACACTAACACAGTCAAAGTGCTATACATGGGGAGTAATGGTTTCACATTACAAGAAGCATCAGCAATATCTGATATGATTACCTGTTTGGAGGAGTTGCACATCGGTTACAAACTTGGTGATGATGGAGCAGTTATAATATCAAAAAGAATAACAAAAACCAACACACTGAGAGTATTGGGCATTTGTAACAATAACATCACATCCACAGGAGCTACAGAAATTGCATACAGTTTACTACACAACACCTCACTGGAGGAGCTAGACATAAGTAAAAACCCTATAGGTAAAGATGGAGCCACAGCAATTGCTCAAGCCATTACTAATAACAAGACACTAAAGAAACTGTACCTGTATGGTGATACAATAGATGAACAGTCAGCTATGATAATAATGAGGAGCCTACACCATAACAACTCTATCACTAAACTGAAACTTCCTAATAAACTAGAGTATAATGAAAATGTGAAGAGAGAAGCTAAACACATCAATAGTACAAGGAGGAAATGTAACATACAAAAATTAGAAGTGTACTTTTGCTAATTCTAGTCACCCATGCGGCCACTACTCTACAACCTCAACACATCACCATAGTAACCATTAACAAGTTATACTACACATATTAGTACACATTACATTATATAGTACAGTAATTGTGAACAATAGCTCTACAATAAAAGATTGTTACATAGTTACACTACATCAAAGTCCATTAGTCCAGTAGCCAATAATATGTCAGTTGTGTGGTTTCATATATTATTATAGTTTCTCAAAAAGACATAAGCAACTAGCTACACTGACCGGACTTGCAAAAACGGGTCTTCAGCACACCTCCAATTTATTATCAACTTTGATGAATCATAACTTCAGATTAGAAAAAGCTAATGACTTGAAAGTTGGTCAATAGTGAGGCTAAGTGAACACCGACATAGCTGAATGAATAGAGAAAATTTCTTTCTTGAACACTAAGGTATGGCCTTTCAAGTTCATACACAGAATGGAAGACCCTTTTTTTGTAAATCCAGTCACCAATGTGTTCAGATAAGGTTGTTTGCCATAAATCTATGTTGTGTATACTGTACATATGTGAGCTGATCAAAATAGTGCAGACAATGTTATATTATACAATTGATAAAATTGGTGTATACTTATACCATCCAAAAACAGCTTATAGCTGTAAAAAAAGTGCGCGTCCAAGTAAAGCAGAGTTAACTGCGACAAAAAGTAATGATATCATAATGCGGCCATGTGCGAGGTGTGCAAGTTGTAAAATTAATATTAGCTAATCAGATAATACAATGTTATTGTTAAAGTGTTAATGAGAACTATGTGATGCTGCTATTTTTAAGTGTGTGAGCATCTTCATAAATGCCACACAAATTTAATTCTCAATAAAGCAATGTGTATAGATTCTCTGATAGCAATAAATAGTTTGAGTTTGGCCACCTTTCCTTTGTTTGTAGCATTGCCGTATACAGGAAAGACGGCCAAACTCAAACTATTTATTGCTATCAGAGAATCTATACACATTGCTTTATTGAGAATTAAATTTGTGTGGCATTTATGAAGATGTTCACACACTTAAAAATAGCAGCATCACATAGTTCTCATTAACACTTTAACAATAACATTGTATTATCTGATTAGCTAATATTAATATTACAACTTGCACACCTCGCACATGGCCGCATTATGATATCATTACTTTTTGTCGCAGTTAACTCTGCTTTACTTGGACGCGCACTTTTTTTACAGCTATAAGCTGTTTTTGGATGGGATTTCAATACTTTTTGTTAGAATAAGCAATGCACTGTTGATAACAGTAAGTGAGTTTCCATGGTTTTGACAGAAACCCCAGATTACAATGACAGAATATTAAAATATAACTGTAATTTTAGTGACCAGGGCCGCCCACATGGGGGGGGGGGGGGGGTAACTGGGGTATTTTCCCCCTGCCCCAGCCTGAAAGGGGCCCCTTGAATACCTGTTTAAAGAAAGATCGATATACTCTAATAGAGCAGTCAGGATCTAGACTCTTCCTTGCCCCTGGGCCCCTCTTTAACTCTTTTCCCTGGGCTCTCTAATTTCTCTGGACGGCCCTGTTAGTGGCATGCAACTGCAGTCAACTACCACCCATTTTAACTAGTAAACCCTTAATAACACTTTGCCTTTCATCTTGTACTGCATTAAAACGATCAAGATACTCTATTAGAGCAGTCACAAAACAGCTGTAACACAGCAATCAATATTTAACATAGTTACAACTTCTGCTTAGCATTGCAGCTGCCATCAAGCAAGGAACCAACCAAGTCTGAAGGCTGAATGAATGTCTCCTTACAGGCCAACCCCAACTTAATGATTTGTGCTGCATCATTTTAGGATTCAGGTTTCACCCTGTGGGCATCTGCACAGACATAGAGAAGGCATTTCTGAACATCTCACTTCATAAAGATGACAGAGACTGGACTAGATTCCTCTTGCTAAGTGATCCACAGGACCCAGAGAGTGCGTTTGTGATGTACAGATTTAAAGTAGTTCTGTTTGGTGCTGTCTGTTCACCCTTTATGTTGAATGTGCCCTACACTGCCATTTATCTCAGGAAAGGTCTCCCACTGCACAGAATATGCTTACCAATCTGTATGTGGACAACATATAGTGTCTGGATGTCAATTGGAATCAGAAGCTCTCCTTTACTACAACAATGCTCGCTCCATAATGAAGGGTGCTCACTTTAACCTGAGAAGCTAGGCTTCTAACAGCCATCAACTCACAGAACAAGCATCTAAGGACAAGGTAGTGGATTCCAGCAACCCAGCCAATGTTCTGGGACTACAGTGGGATACACAGATGGACAAACTCTCTCTGATGTCCAGATCACCAATCCCTAGCATAACCTCACTGGTCATTCTCTCGAGCAAAAAAAAGCAGCTAATAGACAGTTTAAGTATCAGTACTACAAGGTACCATTCACAAAGAGGGAAGTTTTGAGTGAATCCTCTAAAGTCTTTGACCCCCTAGGATTGCTATCCCCCGTGACCATTAGAGCCAAGACGTTCATGCAATCATTATGGCAACGCAACATTGACTGGGATGAACCGTTATCTGATGAGGACCAGCAACAATGGCTCACCATAGCAAAGAATATCCTGGAGGCTAGACATGTACAGATCCCAAGACAATACTTTCCTACAGTTGGTACTCCCAAGCAACATGATAGACTACACATTTTTGCTGGTGCCAGCCTCACAGCATATGGAGCTATAGCTTTCCTCTGTAGTGGCAACAGTACATCCTTTGTTATGGCGAAGTCCAGAGTTGCGCCCCTTAAACCACTGACCCTGCCCAAACTTGAACTGATGGGAGCACTCACAGCAGCAAGATTATGCAACTTTATTGTACAAGCTCTACCCCCCTCAGTCTGTCGACTTACTTCTGGTCAGATAGTCAGATTGTCCTTCATTGGATCAAGGGAGAGAAACAGAACAACACCTTTGTAGCTCATCGTACCGTATAGTAAAAAACTTTGGCTGTGTGATGAAGCCCCTCTGTTGAAAAAATTGGCAGAAAAAACTTTGGCGATTGAAGTAATATTCGCCAAAGTTTTACTATACGGTATGTAAGGATCTCGGTAAGGATAAAACGACAAGGTACCAACTCATCAGTTAAGTATAGTGTAGTAAGTGTATAGGTAGCTAGTGTTGTTGTAGCAGTGCTTTTGTAGCTACTGATCTAACGACATGCTAGCAAAGGCGTGCTTAGGCCACTCCAACAAAATTCATTGTTTCCCATTTCCTGCCCGCATGCAGATTCTCTTCCCACAAGGTCATTCATTATTGCTGTCAATATTCATTATTTGTGACTGTCTCTGGGAAAACCGGTCTTATCGCCCATTTAAAAGTATCGAGAAACGTCGGTTTTAAATATTCTGTGTGTTGTAGCTGGCCAATGGTGGTAGCTACGCATACCAAATTTTCACACGTTTCACAACAATTTCTTACCTTCCTGATCATCCACTGAAGAAGTAGTCAACAGCTAAGTTTCCCGCCATTTTAGACAGTTTTTAAACCGAGGTTGTCTGTATCAGGCGAGCTCCAGAAGGGTGGGAGGCGGGGGCCCTGGAAGGCGAGCAAGATGGTGTTCAAAAATTGAAAAGAGACGTGCTGGGATGAATTAGGCCAAGTTATAGGCCATTCAGGACTCAGAACTGGCTAAAATGAAAGGAAATTTACAGCACAGGTCATTGTCCAACACCACAGAGCTGTACAGCCACACACAGCCATCTCCTGGTTGGCCAGGGCTCCATCAAGACCCCACACCACTCGTACGGCTCGCCACTGTGCTCTAGAAAAGCAGCCAGCAAAAGCAGACCACTTTACTCTGGTCGACTGTGGCAGTGAAACTTGATAGTGCATTCATTAAGCTTTGTGTCTGTGAAAAAATCAAACTTCCTGTCTTGGGCGATAAGAACGGTTTTCGTAGATCCAGTCACATTTATCCTGTGACTGCATAGCAGTAACTAGTTTAGCATTCAGAAAGCCCATTTAGCTAGCTTTTCACTGTTAAGGTTCTTAGTTTAAACATTTCTACTCTATTCTTACCTGTAAAATAGTTGTGAATATTGAAAATTAGTGGAATATCTATAATGAATATTGGATAATTAACCGCCTGCCCGCATGTATTTTTAAGGTCAATGAAATGGGAAACAAGGGAATTTTGTTGGAGTGGCCTTATATATTTCCTGCGGTGCCGAGAGTGACTGTATTTGCTTTTCATTGATCTCCAGTAGCAGAGGTTATCACGTATATCAAAGTATTTGGCCAAATCTATCACGAGACGACGAACTAACTGACGTGCGAACGGGAAGTCGGTTGGAAATGCTATCCTAAGGAGTGCTTACAACTGTGGGACACATTCCTAGGAAGATCAAGATTTCCTAAGTCAGCTTGATCTTTATTGTGTGGTGGTACGAGCTGACCTTCATTTCAAGTTCTAGTTACTTAATGCGAGATTCAATGTGCTCGTGTGATCATCTAAAATAATTGGCAAAAAAAAACTTTGGAGAATTGAATGCTATTCGCCAAATTCGTCAAAGTATTTTACCGCCAAAGTTTTTTAATATATGGTATTGCTGAGATCCACAACCTCTCAGGACCAGATTGCTGGCAATACTACCCAACACAGGACAACCCTGCCAACCTACTTACTAGGGGAATCACCTCTTCACAACTGAAGCTGTCTACCTTGTGGAAACATGGACCACAGTGGCTCACATCTGATGACAGTTGGCCCACTTGGAACTTGTCACCTACAATAGAAATGCAAGCATTGGCCGTTACAGCAACCAGCTTCAGTCCATCAACTACTCTACAGTGTTCAGGTACCACACAAATTCACTGTATTATTGACATATATTGCTATACCACACTGTCCAAACTCTTGGCAGTTGCTGCTTACATGTACAGATTCATCACCAACTGTAAGAAACAACAACAGGAAAGGGAAAATGGTCCATTAACAACTTCAGAACTACACCACGCTCTAATCACTTGGGTGAAGTAGTCACAAGAAGAGATATACTTCAGGGAAATTACAAGCCTTACCAATTCTTCATCCAGTAAAAGATTACCACTCATCCACCAACTACACCTATTTTTGGATGCAGATCACCTGCTACGAAGTGACAGCAGAATACACAATGCCCCTCTGAGTGAAATGACAAAGTTTCCACTTCTGCTCCCACCCAAACATCAGTTAATGTCACTCATCATCCACAGTGTACATCTAAAGTTGTTTCATGCTGGGACCAATGTTACTTAAACAGCCATAAGACAGAAATTTTGGATACCCACTGCTAGACAACAGATCAAGTCATGACTACGTCGTTGTGTCATTAGCCGTAAACATAGTAGGAAGCCATATCAAATACCTGACCCTCCACCACTACCACAGATTCGAACTTGTGCTTCAGTTCCATTCACCATCACAGGCATTGATTTTACTGGTGTTCTATACGTACGTAACAACCATGCTAAAGAAAAAGTCTACATTTGCCTGTTTACGTGTGCCACAAGCCGTGCCATTCATCTTGAGGTTGTAACCGATTTAACAGTGGACACATTCTTACTGGCATTCAGGAGATTTTCCAGTTGTAGGTCACTCCCACAAATTATTGTGTCAGACAATGCATCTACATATCTAGCGGCTGCAGATGAACTGCAATGACTTCTACAATCAGAACATCTCACAGAGATACTTGGAAGGAAAGGGGTCCAGTGGCGCTTTATTCCAAAGCATGCTCCCTGGTACGGTGGCTGGTGGGAGCGTCTCATTGGTTTAACTAAGATGTCTCTGAAGAAAGTTCTCGGCAGATCAAGGATCGGTTTACCAGTATTAAAAACACTATTAGTGGAGGTGGAGGCCATCCTCAACGACAGACCCTTGACACATGTCTCTCCATATCTAAAGGATGCTGAACCTCTCACACCAGCGCACCTCCTACATGGCCATCGGATCACATCATTACCCCATGAAGTACTGGAAGAACAAGACCTGAATGACTCTACCTATGGCAGTATAACTGATGTAGCACAGAGAGCACAACTGCAAGCTTTTCTTCTGAACCAGTTTCAAGTGCGCTGGAAATATGAATACTTAACTTCCCTCAGAGAACATCACAGAACAACAGGAAGTAACAGTCAGAGGATGACGCCAGGAGATGTTGTTCTGATGTGGGATGAAAGTCCAAGAAGCGCATGGAAACTAGCAATCATTGAAGAGGTGATGACTGGAAAAGACGAACTAGTGCGTGTTGCCTATATCAGGACATCATAGGGGAGAACTAACTGTCCCATTGCCAAGTTGATACCATTGGAAGTCTCAACGCCGATGATTGCAGAAACTAAAGGGCCTACCAGTATTTCCCAGAAGGATGCACTCAACCAGCCCATAGTGGAGAACACAGCAGATGAACAACCAAAGAGGGCAGCTGCTCGGAGAGGCAGGGAAAGAGTCATGAATTGGGTGGCGCCCCCCCCAGAAGATGTCATGGACTGACTGTATAGTTAACTATTATAACAAATATAGTGTATTATTGTAGTATTATTAGTAACATAGGCTTTATTTGGAATGTATGATGTAATTGTTGCAACGTGCTTACAAGTCAATAAGATGGAGTCATAGTGCGTACTCGTGGTCTTGACTGTATCCATGGATAATGAAGCAATCCTTCGCTGATCATCTCCGAACCTGTCGCTACTGTCACGCCTACTCTACATGTTGTCTATTACTGCAACTCCAAAAGATCTTACCAGATAAGGCTGAAACTTTAACAGTCCATAGTTTTCCCTCTAGACAACAAAAAAGTCATAATGAATATGCAACATGTCAGGTTTTCACTCAGCATACTACTTTTTAAAGTAACAAAGTATATGATGCATTACATGGCTTGCATTGTAATTAGTAACTTGTAGCTATAGAACTACTTCTCAAATTATTAAATATAGAAATGCAATTAGCAATAGTAATTACTAAGTAACTATCAAGATAACTAGTTAAAGCCACAGTAAAATGATAACATAGTTACAATTAAAGCAACTACAGCGTAGTTATTACTACGAAACCTAGTAACTAGAAAATTCTTCCAGGTAGTGATCTGCTACATGCAATATGATAGAATTAGTAGTGATGAGTGAGCAATAATTAGTGTATAAGCATGGCTACACAAACTTTCAGTAAGACTATGCACTCAGCAGCGATGCCAGCAGGTCCAATGCCACTAGCAAGATATAGTGATTTAATAAACCATTCTTGTTAGTAGTACACATCCCATTGTCTTGTCATCTAGCTCATGTCTAACCCTGTGTCATGATCTACTTCATGTCTCATTTCATGTTTGCATGTGAGCAACTTTGTGTAGTGACTATGGGAGATAACAGTGGCAATTCTATGAGTGATTATGGCAGTCAGTGTTCCAGCCCTGCTTCTAGCAGTGAAGCAGCAAGCACAGGAACTGGATGGAAATACAGTAGTCCCTAGATCATTTGGCCCAAGATGTGTTTGGATAATGGAAAAGTTCGGATAAATGAAGTCCATTCATACATATGCAAAGCTCAGTTAAAATATTCTAATACATATACTTTATGCAATATACTCTAGTCACTTCCACAGTTTGGATAACATAATCAATGGCTGAGGGATGGACTACTGTACATACATTATTTTGTTCTCCTGCAAAGAATTTAAGATGCCATCGCACTTTGGAGATAAAAATTAAAAATATATATAAGTTGTTTGCTAAGAATACATACAACTTCAAAGCTCCCTCTTTGAATGTTGTACTCTGCAAGGTCAAGGAAACAGAAAATACTGTCAACATATGGACAGCACATCACAGAAGCTGTTTGGGGATGACTGTCCATTGTATTTACCCGCAAGAGATGTACAGCACGTGCAAGAATGATGGGACAATAAACTTACAATGTTCTGGCTTGCAAGATAGAGCAAGTTCATGCAAGCTATAACCTCACTGGGAAGTAAGCACTACCAGAACAGAAAATGGATCCAACTTTGTGAAAGCATTCACAGTATATTCAGAATATTCTGATTCTGCAGCTACACCTCTGGAAGATGTAAGAGAAGAAACAGAGGATGATACAGTTTTTGAAAATGTTGATAAATAGCTAACATTAGTTTTGACTCTGAAGAAACCAATATGAACTACCACCACATTACAGGTGTGCTGCACACACGCACACACGCACACTTACTTAATGTGATTGCAAATAAACATGCTAATAATTCCTGTTGTCTCCTCTACATCTACTGCAGCTCGTTTACTAAAAGCTCATGCAGCTCTATGGAACAAAGCAAGATCAACTATGGTATTAATATAGTTTGACAAGTGGCCCAGAGGAAGCTCATTGTATTTATTGTCACAAGGTGGAATTGTAATAATTATGATGTGGTAGTTTGAGTGCACTGGCAACTCATTAGCAGAGTTAAATCTGAACAGGAGCTGTGTGGTATTTCAGAGAGCATGAGAAAATTTTGGGAGTATGTCATTGTTTTAAAACCTCACTCAAGAGGATGATAGGCATTTTGCATGGCAAAGATAATTGTTTTTTGGAACCCTTTTTCCAACACTAGAAACGATTATAAAACAGTTGTAAGCTCTTCAGCCTGATGCCTTTGGGTTTACTGGGGCTATAGAGGATGCCATCAAACATCATGTTTCAAAATGACAATGCCTTTTAGCAGCAGCAAGTTTAAACTCAAACAGAGGCATAGCCAGGGGGGGGGGTTTCCTTCCATCACTAAGTGTTTTTTTTTTAAATCTCTGTCACAAGCTTACCAGTATTAAACTGACACGCAAATTACAATAAAATTTAATATGCGCGCTACTACACGGTAACACCAGGGATTGTTAGTGAATGTGAACACAACATTCAACTAGTTCGTGAATCCACCGAACAAAAATATTAGAGAGTCACTTCTATATTTAGCCTAGATTCCTCACGTGATATAGTATTTTTGAACCAATAAGAGTGACCCGCTCAAAGTGACCTCGCAGGAGGCGCAATTCACAAGTGACAAAGGAGACCAGATGACGCTATGAAGTGATAAAGTGTTAAATGCACCAAGTTTATTTTCTCTAGTCGATCACACTGGATCTTTGTATGCCGCAGTGTAGTGGGATGCCAGTCTATTTTTTTACATTGTCAGTCAGTCAGGCAGATCAGTCACAAGCTTACAAGTTCTGCTAACAAGACAAGTGTTGCACTGGGATTTTGTGCAATACGTGGCAAATGAATTTCGCCAGCTGAAGTGAGTGAACACGTCATCCTGTCAGTGTGCTAGGCACCTGGTTTTTAGAAGTAGCACAACATCAACTTGTTTAGTTTGCCATGGTTACTGATTCATACAATTATTCAAACCAAAAGTATTTAATGTAAGTGGTAACTAAAGCACTTACTTAACTGCACACATGGTATAAAGGTACTGAGTAACCAGAAGGGTACAATTTTATTGTAATTATTCAAACTTTGTCTGGGGCTATTCTTTCTTTTGATGCAGTAAGTGCAGGCCCACCAGTTATACATTTAAAAAAGCAGACAAACAAGTAAGGAATTTTAAGTCTGATTAAGAACCATAACAACAAATACTAATGAAATACAAGAGGTTGACTATAAATAAAAAGCAATAAAATATATATATAAAGAACAATAAAATTTAGCATGCATGCTTCACTGTCTCTACGACTAAATATGGTATTTGTGCACATCAAACACACACATACAAACACTTACTGTCTACTTACTGTCTATGCAGACAGGACAACACATGGTATCATTAGAGATAACAATTTCTCCACCACAGTTACTGACAGGATCACAATCAGGTGATGGGGTGTTGGATGAAGAACATATAATATTTCCATTAGTACACTGACATTGTTCACAATCTGATGTTGTCCATGTCTCGTTGTGAAGTCTTATAATATCTTCTGTCTGCTCTGTAGCATTACATGATTCTGTGGAGCAAATTATGATTTATCAGTGAAGTTTAAAAACATTTTGGGTGTAAAAAAGGTAAACCCAGAAAAAAAAAAAAAAAGAAGTTACTGATCAACTTAAAGATGTAATTATTATCAAAATGAGGCCAAGAATAACTTTCTTGCCACAAACAAACACCACTGTATACCAGCCAAGTCAACTTATCTCTAAACCTATTAATATAACTAGAGTATATAGTAGAAATTATTAATGAAGTAAATAGGGATCTCAAGGGCATAGCCATGCAGGATTTTTCTAAGGTGATTTCCAGATTTGGTAGTGAGTTATAGGTGCAAGATTTAGCAGAAATATTCATTATAATTATTTAAGTTATTAATCTTAAATTTATTGGGGCGAGCCTAAGCGAGCCCCACACTAGCGAGAGAGCTGTTAGTCATCGTCCATTACATGACAATATATGATTAAATACGAAAAACTGTCAGTATACGGCAACTTCACAATTAAATACGAAAAACAAACCTAACAAATTGTTTGGTGTCACACAAGGACGTGATAGTATAACAAGAAGTGTCTGTCATCGTCAATGTCACGGAGGAAATCAACGTCGTAGATTACTATACTTCCTTATTTGTACTTGTCATCGTCAATGCCATGGACAAATTAACAGCATAGATTACTAAACTGCCTTATTTGTACTTGTCATCGTCAATGCCATGGACAAATTAACAGCATAGATTACTAAACTGTCTTATTTGTACTTGTCATCGTCAATGCCATGGCCAATTAACGGCGTAGATTACTGGACTCCCTTATTTGTACTGTAACTTGTCATCGTCAATGCCATGGTCAAGTTGTACCATGTGTTGCTACCAGTTTTCATAATGGAAGACACCAATCATGGCTGACAACGATGTAAGACAGCGTAGGAATGCTAGGAGAAGAGAAATGTATAGAATGCAGAGAGCTGCAGAAACACCTGCGGAGATTGAAGAAAGGAGACGTAGACACCGTGAATACATGTGAAGAAGATGAGCAAACATTAGTTCTGATGAACAAAGGCGAATAAACTGAGAGCACACGCAAAGGAGAAGAGCAAACAATGCAAGTGAACAGCACCAACATACAGATCACGCACCATTCATTCTTTTGGATTGTTCGAACATCCTGATGATAACATCACAGAACAAGAGCACACAATATATGATTTTGAACAAGACCAATTTAATAGTGAGGAAGAATTAGATGGTGAACAGGATAACTTAGATAGTGAAAAGGAAGGATTAGGTGGTGAAGATGAAGAATTAGATAGCGAAGAGGAAGAATTAGATGGTGAAGAAAATGAATTTTTGAGCGAAGAAGAATTTCATATTGAACACACAGACATAACTACAGCAACAGTGAACTATTATGTTATTATTATGGTATGTTACATATATGTAGCAATCATGAGTAATTCACATTTAAGTGTCATCATAAAATAATTACAACTTATTACAAAATTCTGTGTATGGTGGAAGGAAATCATATTGTAGTAGCTAAATCATTCCCTACATTAATAAATGAATTAAACACAATTACTAGGTATATACGCTTGCAAATTATGTCACACAATACTTTTCAGAAGTTGTAAATCCAAGCTGCTATCATACTGCAACGTCCTTAATCATAATATGTTGTACCCTGCACACACAAAACGCTCATCCCTTGATGCTGATAGCATCTGTCTAGTATTATTCTGTGATACCTCGTGTTCTGTTATGAACGTTCTGTTATAAACATTCTATCAGAGTAGTTTGACTGTTCTATTAAAATACAACTGACTGCTCTACTAGAGTATCTCAATCTTTACAAGATTTCTAATACATACCTTAGTTCACACTGTTGAGGAATTAATGTAAGTTTCCTATCACACTGTAACTCTGCCCTGTTCCCGTTTGTTCCACACAAGGTCTATAATGTAACCAGTAAACAAATACTGCTCGCATGGAAAACCTGGCATATACAGTACTTTCAGCACAAACACTCACTGTGGATACACTTTTCATAAATACTACTGATAATGACTCACATGAATGTGAACATGTTTTATGTGTTACTATAGCTATCCCCAACCTTCAGAAATTGGCTAGTTATGCCCCCAAGAATAATGCCAGCATAATATGGACGATTTTCAAAAATTAATTTAAAATGAGTACATCTGAAAAGAAAGCAAATGATGAACACAATAATATGTATTTCATATTTAAAACATAGTCCATAAACTTCACACTTTGCAAAATGATGGAGATAATCTTATAGAGCTGTCACATACTTGAATATATATGGCAGTTAGGGAACTAATTTCAAGCATAATCTTGCATAATTTGAGCATAGTATGCTTAATTGTTGAGCATTGCTCATAAGTATAATACATAAAACTTGACCAGGGCCTACTAGTTACTGGCATAATTTACAAAGAATAGATAACTGCCAATTGTGTAGAGGTCATTGTAGTTCTAGTGCTGTTTAGAAGTCTTGCATATCTCTTTAGTTTTTGTATTTAAAAGGTTATAGTGTTTATGGTTGACCATTTGCCAATGGTACCTGTACATTATTATGGCTAACACAGACAACATCCAGTAGTTGCACAACAGAACAATTAGCAAAATATTATTCTGCTTGTGCTAAACTGGTCTATTATATGAAAAGGAAAATTGAGCAAATTATAGCAGTTCTAAGGTTCACATTCATTTACACCTTAATGCTAGGATAGGCACACTAGAAATGTAATTTTGTAGTAACTTTCTAACACTATAATGACTGTTTAATTAGAATACTTGACCCATAGTAAGTACAGTGAATAATTGCACATAGTAACAGCTATTTATCACAACATACTACAAAGCACTATCCACATTTTTCACAGAGAGATAGTGGATTTTATGAATGCATACCCAACCATTATGATGTTCATATAAACACTCAGCACTCACATCATACCTTGGGACATACTGGACAACATCCTTCTACTAGTATTATTGGTTCATCCTCTCCACAGTCTAGTAAAGGACATTCAATCAAGTTCATTGGTTGACAGATAACAAGACCATTAGTACATTGACATGTTGTACAGTAACTAGTGACCCAGGTTTCTCTGTGTAGTCTAGTAACTCCCTTTGTATCTGGACCATCACACGATCCTATGTATATAGTCATGACAACACACACCACCTCATGTAGTCTACTTACTTTTACAAGTGCTAAAACATTCTTGAAGGTTTACAAAAGAGTTTTCATTTCCTCTTACAGCAGGACAACCCTCACTGAAAGAATAACACCTGTCCTCAAATACATGATAGTAGAACATTTGTCCTGTGGAATCACATGATCCACTGTATGGAACTTCTTGTACACAAGGACCTGTAATGAACATGAAACTGTAAATGTAATAAGAAGTGGACTAAAAATTAATAATATCCCAGTAAAGCCATATATATTGGAACCGTATGGCAGTTATACCAAGAGTTCATAATATTCTAATATTATATTTTTTTTAAATTAGGAATTTTAAATTAGAGTAGGGACATTGTATAGTGCTGCAATAAAACATACTGAAACAATCTGGATCGGAGTAGTACGTAATGTCCATACGAAGTTCCAATTTTTTTTCCTGTACTTGTTTTTGAAGTTTTTTGCAAGCTCATGACCACTAAATAGCCTGCTTTTCACAAAACCAGTCACAATTTTTAAAAGAGTTAATTACAGCACTATTACACTAGATTATGACTTGTACAATAACAACTGATCAGTGAGTGTGACTCTACATAAGCCTGCAGACAATAATGGACGTGGATTCGTGCACACCTATAGACTGATGAATGGGTGTAGCTACCATATGTCTACAGACAGAAATTTACATAAGTGGGCATGGCTCATGAAAGCAGCTGGGTTATACTATGATGTGTTACTACACGTCCACATCGTTACACTTTTTAATTTAATACATGGGGTCAGACCTGGATAATCTGTAAAGTGGGATCTGGATAACCCAACTTGGTTTTAACATTGCTACTAAATTATATTAATTCTATTGACTTACACGTTGCTAGTTCACCACAAGTTGCTCTCACTGATTGATATCAACTACCAACTTTGAAAACCAGTGAGCCACGTGTGTTCAAATAGTTTGGTGCAACGGACCACTTGTGTTCTAACAGTTTTGATGCAATATACACTGGTAGATGGAAGCCCTAGGGAGTCTATTAACACTCAGTGGTAGAACCTTAACTGATGGCCATGGTAAAGCAGGATAAAAGATAAGACAATAGCGCAAGCATTGCATGTTTATAAATATACTAAAGGTTTTCCTAGTGAACTAGAAACGTTTCTGCGAAAGAATTAGAACTGTAGCTGTAGCCAGTTGTCCACTACTCTTGACTGAAGGAGTCAGGCAGGCAGGCAGTAGAAATTTTATTGAATAAATTTTTTTTTTTAAATTCTGTAGCAACTTGACGGAAATGTTTCAGGTTGATCTGAAGACACTTTTGGGCTTGATTTTACCCAACCAATACTGTCATGTTGTTGTGAGGAAAAATTGTGGCAGGTTTTTGGGTTATAATATATCACTGGCCACGCCCACACCTTCGATGTCCCTACTATACAGTAGTATTGTATTGTATGATGAACTCTTAGTTATACAGTTCCAGTAAATATGGCTTCACTGGGATATAAGTATACTTAAATCCCAGTGTGTTGGAGTGTCAAAATGCTGCGATGGGTTATAACTACGATACAGATAGACAGAGCGACACTTCTACTGTACGATATATTACATGTAGTTATCACCAAGAGGTAATTAACTTATCACCCCATGGCATCTTATTCGTAACATCAAAATAACCACGAATGGTATTGTTTACCAATGGAACAACGAACCAAATAAGGAAATATTGATACAAAACACACCAGTACAGCACTAAAACCTGCTAAATCTTACAAGAAAACTGTTAATCCTTACACAGTAACACTACAAGTTACCATTATAATAGTTTAACAAATGTCAAGAACAGTCTGTGCCGATTTTTACTTCAGCAATCAGTCCCACGGTCACTATGGTGAAGAACTAACTTTTTCGATAACCTCTAGGCTCTAGCTTCATCATTCTATCTTGGACTATGGTAGTCACTTGTTAGTCTTTTTTTCTCTTGCACACCACACGACACCACCATACCAACTTCTGACAAAGGCAAATCATACATGGAACCGCTGCTTTGTAACACCACCCTTCGCACCAGTTTAGAGGCAGTATGCAGGGCCTCTCTTGTAGCTACGAAGTTGAATCTCCCACACGATTCAGATGAATCTTGAGCACAGTGTAACATAATTCATACACAAATACTGATTGTATTTACTCCGTCTATGTTTAGGTGTTGGAACTAATAGTCCAAAAATTCTACCTTGGCTCAAACAAAAACAGACCACAGCCCCCCAGTAGTGAATAACATTAGAGTCATTTACAGATTTGAGGTTTATTTTGTCTGGTTAAGGGAGCTTTCTAAAATAATTGTTCCAATACTGAATAATAAAGATGGGGTTAAAATAGGTAGTATTGGAATACTATTTTTTTGCTGTGGTGACAGAAACTCAAATCAGAACCTAATTTACTACCTGTAAATTTCTGCGCACCCTCATGCACTGGGATATACAATAGCTATATCCCGTATACTCGGATGATATCATTGTTATTACACTTGTCCTTGGCTCCGCCTTGGATTCAAGTAATAACAATGATATCACCCTTGTAATGGGATATAACTATAACTTATTAAATTTCATTGCCTAGGCCATAACTCATAACTACCATACAGTCCAGTAAGGTGCTGGATTATTTCCTTTGACAGAAAGAACAAAATCAAGTAAACACCAAATGTGCAATGTTGGTAATCAAAATTCATTGTCAGTTATGCAAGTTACATACAAAGCCATGTACATCATCATAAGTCTTTCACTTGCATTAGCTTAGTTATAGTCCTTGGCTTCATCTTGGACTTGTGTCAATGACAGATACTATTATTCTACTCTTGCTATAACTGTAACTACTTATGAGTGAAACATGATATATTTTGACCATCTTTTATGATACCGATAAACTTGACAATCCATGCAATACTGCTTCTCTGCTGTGACAAGAGGAGAACAGTCTCACCTCAAGTCTACACAATTGTGCTAGTCTGGCACCAGAAACAACTCTGTGACAAGTATACTAGTGGTACAATAACATCACGCAGTATCCACACGCTGCACATACTTTAATCTATACACCATAAAGTTGTTGACTTCAATAACTTGGATGATGCCAAGACCAGCACCTGTCATAGCACAGTTCGTAAATGGACTACACACTGGACACAGATTCAAGAGTGCTGTCCATCAATTCTAACCAGAGACTTTCCATCATCATCTCCATACTGGAATGGCATGTAAGGGAACACTTTGTTCATCCTTGAGGTGCCA